>NC_042996.1:16859474-16928710 GCF_901001165.1 Salmo trutta | reverse complement strand
CTCTCTGTCACCACCACCACTACCATCTCTCTGTCCACCCACCACACTACCATCTCTCTGTCTACCACCACTACACTACCATCTCTCTGTCTACCACCACCACACTACCATCTCTCTGTCTACCACCACCACCACACTACCATCTCTCTGTCTACCACACCACATACCATCTCTCTGTCTTCCACCACCACATACCATCTCTCTGTCTACCACCACCACATCATCTCTCTGTCTACCACCACCACACTACCATCTCTCTGTCTACCACCACCACACTACCATCTCTCTGTCTACCACCACCACACTACCATCTCTCTATCTACCACCACCACACTACCATCTCTCTGTCTACCACCACCACACTACCATCTCGTCTTCCACCACCACACTACCATCTCTCTGTCTACCACCACCACACTACCATCTCTCTGTCTACCACTACCACACTACCATCTCTCTGTCTACCACTACACACTACCATCTCTCTGTCTACCACCACCACATACCATCTCTCTGTCTACCACTACCAACACTACCATCTCTCTGTCTACCACCACCACACTACCATCTCTCTGTCTTACACACCACACTAACCATCTCTCTGTCTACCACCACCACACTACCATCTCTCTGTCTACCACTACCACACTACCATCTCTCTGTCTACCACTACCACACTACCATCTCTCTGTCTTCCACCACCACACTACCATCTCTCTGTCTACCACTACCACACTACCATCTCTCTGTCTTCCACCACCACACTACCATCTCTCTGTCTACCACCACACCACACTAACCATCTCTCTAGTCTACCACCACCACAACTACCAGCTCTCTTCTACCACACCACACTACCATCTCTCTGTCTACCACCACCACACTACCATCTCTCTGTCTACCACCACCACCACACTACCATCTCTCTGTCTACCACCACCACACTACCATCTCTCTGTCTACCACCACCACACTACCATCTCTCTGTCTACCACCACCACACTACCATCTCTCTGTCTACCACCACTACACCTCTCTGTTCTACCACCACCACACTACCATCTCTCTGTCTACCACTACCACACTACCATCTCTCTGTCTACCACCACCACACTACCATCTCTCTGTCTACCACCACCACACTACCATCTCTCTGTCTACCACCACCACACTACCATCTCTCTGTCTACCACCACCACACTACCATCTCTCTGTCTACCACCACCACACTACCATCTCTCTGTCCACCACCACACTACCATCTCTCTGTCTACCACCACCACACTACCATCTCTCTGTCTACCACCACCACACTACCATCTCTCTGTCTTCCACCACCACACTACCATCTCTCTGTCTACCACCACCACACTACCATCTCTCTGTCTACCACTACCACACTACCATCTCTCTGTCTTCCACCACCACCACACTACCATCTCTCTGTCTTCCACCACCACACTACCATCTCTCTGTCTACCACCACCACACTACCATCTCTCTGTCTACCACCACCACCACACTACCATCTCTCTGTCTACCACCACCACACTACCATCTCTCTGTCTTCCACCACCACACTACCATCTCTCTGTCTTCCACCCCACACTACCATCTCTCTGTCTACCACCACCACACTACCATCTCTCTGTCTACCACACCACACTACCATCTCTCTGTCTACCACCCCCCAACTACCATCTCTCTGTCTACCACCACCACACTACCATCTCTCTGTCTACCACCACCACACTACCATCTCTCTATCTACCACCACCACACTACCATCTCTCTGTCTACCACCACCACACTACCATCTCTCTGTCTACCACCACCACACTACCATCTCTCTGTCTACCACCCCCCCCACACTACCATCTCTCTGTCTACCACACCACACTACCACCTCTCTGTCTACCACTACACTACCATCCTCTCTGTCTACCACCCACCACACTACCATCTCTCTGTCTACCACCACCACACTACCATCTCTCTGTCTACCACCACACTACCATCTCTCTGTCTACCACCACCACACTACCATCTCTCTGTCTACCACCACCACACTACCCTCTCTCTGTCTACCACCACCACACTACACTCATCTCTGTCTACCACCACCACACTACCATCTCTCTGTCTATACCACCACCACACTACCATCTCTCTGTCTACCACCACCACACTACCATCTCTCTATCTTACCACCACACACTACCATCTCTCGTCTACCACCACCACACTACCATCTCTCTGTCTACCACCACCCCCCTACCATCTCTCTGTCTACCACCACCACACTACCATCTCTCTGTCTACCACCACCACCACACTACCATCTCTCTGTCTACCACCACCACACTACCATCTCTCTGTCTACCACCACCACACTAACCATCTCTCTGTCTACCACCACCACACTACCATCTCTCTGTCTACCACCACCACCACACTACCATCTCTCTGTCTACCACCACTACACTACCATCTCTCTGTCTACCACCACCACACTACCATCTCTCTGTCTACCACCACCACACTACCATCTCTCTGTCTACCACCACCACACTACCATCTCTCTGTCTACCACCACCACACTACCATCTCTCTATCTACCACCACCACACTACCATCTCTCTATCTACCACCACTACACTACCATCTCTCTGTCTACCACCACCACACTACCATCTCTCTGTCTACCACCACCACACTACCATCTCTCTGTCTACCACCACCACACTACCATCTCTCTGTCTACCACCACCACACCTACCATCTCTCTGTCTACCACCACCACACTACCATCTCTCTGTCTACCACCACCACACTACATCTCTCTGTCTACCACCACCACACTACCATCTCTCTGTCTATCCACCACCACACTACCCATCTCTCTGTTCTCACACCACCACTACCATCTCTCTGTCTACCACCACCACACTACCATCTCTCTGTCTACCACCACCACATACCATCTCTCTGTCTACCACCACCACACTACCATCTCTCTGTCTACCACCACCACACTACCATCTCTCTGTCTACCACCACCACACTACCATCTCTCTGTCTACCACCACCACACTACCATCTCTCTGTCTACCACCACCACACTACCATCTCTCTGTCTACCACCACCACACTACCAATCTCTGTCTACCACCACCACACTAACCATCTCTCTGTCATACACCACCCTACACTACCATCTCTCTGTCTACCACCACCAACTACCATCTCTCTGTCTACCACCACCACACTACCATCTCTCTGTCTACCACCACCACACTACCATCTCTCTGTCTACACCACCACACTACCATCTCTCTGTCTACCCCACCACCACTACATCTCTCTGTCTACCACCACCACCACACTACCATCTCTCTGTCTACCACCACCACCACACTACCATCTCTCTGTCTACCACCACCACACTACCATCTCTCTGTCTACCACCACCACACTACCATCTCTGTCTACCACCACCACACTACCATCTCTCTGTCTACCACCACCACACTACCATCTCTCTGTCACCACCACCACACTACCATCTCTCTGTCTACCACCACCACACTACCATCTATCTACCACTACCACACTACCATCTCTGTCTACCACCACACTACCATCTCTCTGTTACCACCACCACACTACCATCTCTCTGTCTACCACCACCACACTACCATCTCTCTGTCTACCACCACCACACTACCATCTCTCTGTCTACCACACACACTACCATCTCTCTGTCTACACCACCACACTACCATCTCTCTGTCTACCACCACCACACTACCATCTCTCTATCTACCACCACCACACTACCATCTCTCTATCTACCACCACCACACTACCATCTCTCTGTCTACCACCACCACACTACCATCTCTCTGTCTACCACCACCACCACACTACCATCTCTCTGTCTACCACCACCACACTACCATCTCTCTGTCTACCACCACCACCACACTACCATCTCTCTGTCTACCACCACCACCACACTACCATCTCTCTGTCTACCACCACCACACTACCATCTCTCTGTCTACCACCACCACACTACCATCTCTCTGTCTACCACCACCACACTACCATCTCTCTGTCTACCACCCCACACTACCATCTCTCTGTCTACCACCACCACACTACCATCTCTCTGTCTACCACCACCACACTACCATCTCTCTGTCTACCACCACCACCACACTACCATCTCTCTGTCTACCACCACCACCACACTACCATCTCTCTGTCTACCACCACCACACTACCATCTCTCTGTCTACCACCCACCACACTACCATCTCTCTGTCTACCACCACCACACTACCATCTCTCTGTCTACCACCACCACACTACCATCTCTCTGTCTACCACCACCACACTACCATCTCTCTGTCTACCACCACACTACCATCTCTTCTGGTCTAACACCACCACACTACCATCTCTCTGTCTACCACCCACCACCTACAAATCTCATCTCTCTGTCTACCCCAACACACTCTCTCTGTCTACCACCACCACACTACCATCTCTCTGTCTACCACCACCACACTACCATCTCTCTGTCTACCACCACCACACTACCATCTCTCTGTCTACCACCACCACACTACCATCTCTCTGTCTACCACCACCACACTACCATCTCTCTGTCCTACCACCACCACACTACCATCTCTCTGTCTACCACCACCACACTACCATCTCTCTGTCTACCACCACCACACTACCATCTCTCTGTCTACCACCACCACACTACCATCTCTCTGTCCACCACCACCACACTACCATCTCTCTGTCCACCACCACCACACTACCATCTCTCTGTCTACCACCACCACACTACCATCTCTCTGTCTACCACCACCACACTACCATCTCTCTGTCCACCACCACCACACTACCATCTCTCTGTCTACCACCACCACCACACTACCATCTCTGTCCACCACCACCACACTACCATCTCTCTGTCTACCACCACCACACTACCATCTCTCTGTCTACCACCACCACACTACCATCTCTCTGACAATCTATCTGGCTACCACCACCACACTACCATCTCTCTGTCCACCACCACCACACTACCATCTCTCTGTCTACCACCACCACACTACCATCTCTCTGTCCACCACCACCACACTACCATCTCTCTGTCTACCACCACCACACTACCATCTCTCTGTCCTACCACCACCACACTACCATCTCTCTGTCTACCACCACCACACTACCATCTCTCTGTCTACCACCACCACACTACCATCTCTCTGTCTACCACCACCACCACACTACCATCTCTCTGTCCACCACCACCACACTACCATCTCTCTGTCTACCACCACCACACTACCATCCTCTGTCTACCACCACCACCACACTACCATCTCTCTGTCTACCACCACCACACTACCATCTCTCTGTCTACCACCACCACATCCACACTACCATCTCTCTGTCCTACCACACCACCACACTACCATCTCTCTGTCTACCACCACCACACTACCATCTCTCTGTCTACCACCACCACACTACCATCTCTCTGTCTACCACCACCACACTACCATCTCTCTGTCTACCACCACCACACTACCATCTCTCTGTCTACCACCAACCACACTTACCATCTCTCTGGTCTACCACCACCACACTACCATCTCTCTGTCTACCACCACCACACTACCATCTCTCTGTCTACCACCACCACACTACCCATCTCTCTGTCTACCACCACCCCCACACTACCATCTCTCTGTCTACCACCACCACCACACTACCTCTCTCTGTCTACCACCACCACACACTACCATCTCTCTGTCTACCACCACCACACTACCATCTCTCTGTCTACCACCACCACACTACCATCTCTCTGTCTACCACCACCACACTACCATCTCTCTGTCTACCACCACCACACTACCATCTCTCTGTCTACCACCACCACACTACCATCTCTCTGTCTACCACCACCAACATACCATCTCTCTGTCTACCACCACCACACTACCATCTCTCTGTCTACCACCACCACACTACCATCTCTCTGTCTACCACCACCACACTACCATCTCTCTGTCTACCACCACTACACTACCATCTCTCTGTCTACCACCACCACACTACCATCTCTCTGTCTACCACCACCACACCTACCATCTCTCTGTCTACCACCAACCACACTACCATCTCTCTGTCTACCACCACCACACTACCATCTCTCTGTCTACCACCACCACACTACCATCTCTCTGTCTACCACCACCAACAACCTCTCCTGTCTAATACCACCACCACACTAACCATCTCTTGTCTACCACCACCACACTACCATCTCTCTGTCTACCCACCACCACACTACCATCTCTCTGTCTACCACCACCACACTACCATCTCTCTGTCTACCACCACCACACTACCATCTCTCTGTCTACCACCACCACACTACCATCTCTCTATCTACCACCACCCACACTACCATCTCTCTGTCTACCACCACCACACTACCATCTCTCTGTCTACCACCACCACACTACCATCTCTCTATCTACCACCACCACACTACCATCTCTCTGTCTACCACCACCACACTACCATCTCTCTGTCTACCACCACCACACTACCATCTCTCTATCTACCACCACCACACTACCATCTCTCTGTCTACCACCACCACACTACCATCTCTCTGTCTACCACCACCACACTACCATCTCTCTGTCTACCACCACCACACTACCATCTCTCTGTCTACCACCACCACACTACCATCTCTCTGTCTACCACCACCACACTACCATCTCTCTGTCCACCACCACACTACCATCTCTCTGTCTACCACCACACTACCATCTCTCTGTCTACCACCACCACACTACCATCTCTCTGTCTACCACCACCACACTACCATCTCTCTATCTACCACCACCACACTACCATCTCTCTATCTACCACCACCACACTACCATCTCTCTGTCTACCACCACTACACTACCATCTCTCTGTCTACCACCACCACACTACCATCTCTCTGTCTACCACCACCACACTACCATCTCTCTGTCCCACTCAGACACTCCAACGTTTTCACTCCCCTGCCTTCTCCCTCCGTCCATCTTTTTGTCTCCCTCCCTCTTTCCTACCACCAGCCTCCACCATGTCCATTGATTCTACAGCCAGTCCCCCGGCTCTTTATCCAATGCCCTCCGAACACAAGTGTGTGTGTGTGTGTGTGTGTGTGTGTGTGTGTGTGTGTGTGTGTGTGTGTGTGTGTGTGTCCATCTTCGTCAATGGTTGAGTGGATGCAGCTGTCTCTTATAATTATGCCCTTTCCTCATAAACTGAGTGTCCATCTCTCTCCCCCCTCTCTCTCCTGCTTCATCCCCCCAGACTCATGACATATCAATCTGGTCTCCAACGACAGTGTCATATCTCAAACATAACATCCCAATGCATAAACACGCACACACACACACAATTTCACATGTGTGTGAAATCAAAGTAGTGCTGGGTGTGTGTGCATTGCGCAATTTGTTTGTGTGCTCACATGTGTGTGTGTGTGTGTGTGTGTGTGTGTGTGTGTGTGTGTGTGTGTGTGTATGTGTGTGTGTGTGTGTGTGTGTACAGACATAACAGGGCTGTTGTTTGTCTCTGTGTGGTGTTGCTGTTCTGGTTGCTCAGTGGAATAGAATGAATGTGTCTAACGCCACTTGCTATAGCCAGTCACCTCTGCTATCTAACATGGAACTGATCTGGAACCAGCGAAGCAAAGCAGAGATGCTACTGTCTCTGTACGTAGATGGAATATACATGCATGCACTCACACGTTCATACACTCACTCATACTTACTCTCTCACTCTGTCCCTCTAATTCACTCACTTTCATGCCCTGGTTCATACTCTCTCTAACTCACTCACTCACTCTCTAACTCACTCACTCTCTAACTCACTCACTCTCTAACTAACTCACTCTCTAACTGGCTCCTTCACTCTCTCTTCTTTACCTCGTCTCACAGCATTGCCTTTCTATTTATTCCTTTGGTTAGGCATACGTTAGCCATTTTCGCGTGTGCTAGGCTATCCAGGGAAAGTCAACTTGACAAGGTGTCTTATTCTCACATGGGGAGAGGGAACATAAGGTCTGTGCGTGGACAAATTACAATGTTTTAGCACCACACAAATAAGGGACAGTTCTCGTCTCCACACACTCTCAATGCGTGGCTGCTAGCCTTATGTCTGCCTCGCCGCTCACAGAATGGAATTCCTAACACAACGTGACAAAACAAGCTCCAGGGTTTTTAAAAAGTGGATTATCTTGATTTAAAAAGTTTCCGATCCGCAACTTAATTATTCTGAACAGCTAGTGACCCACGGGTTGAAAGTGTGTTTTCATTCCACCTGCCAGCAGATTATTTTGATCTGACCCGATGCAGGACTGCTAATGATTAGCTCAGTAGGGTAAATGCAGCCTATATATTTATTACCTCTATGCTTCATCAGTTGGGCTTCGGGTGATAATGCTTATTGATAAGAGCATAGGCTATATGCATGGTCCAATATGTACAAATAATTCTAGCAAATATAAAAAATGATCTGGGGGGGGGACCACGGACCCCCTAAACAGCGGGGAAGAACCCATACTTCAATATTATCCATATGTCTTTGACTCAGAGTGTTATCGACACAGTCAGAACAGAGTCACTCAGGTGCGTCTTCATAATGTCCCCCCTCCCGGCTCTGCTGTCCACTGACGCGGCCCCTCTCCCTCCTCAGATCTCCTCTCTTTAACCGGCTCCGACACAACAATCAATACTTTCTCTTTGTCCTTTTTACGTTTGTGGTTTTTCTCAGACCGTACTGACGAGGTCACATAGACATAATTCAAATTGATGGAGTAGAGCTGTGGTGACCTGACTGTCCCTTTGATTCTGCCCCCCTTCATTTAAGAGAGAAATAGAGGAAGAGAGAGAATGAAAGACAGGGATTAAGAGGAAAGAGGAGAGGAAAGGAAATATTTGTATAGAGATCTATACTGTTTGTTTGCTGCTAGTCCTCAGTGATGTATAGGAGGCTCAATACAGCTGTGCTGGCCCATGTCTGTGGACAAAGTGCTCTGGCTGTGTGTCTGTGTAAGCCTGTCTGTGTACAGAGTGGCAGAGTGCTCTGGCTGTGTGTCTGTGTAAGCCTGTCTGTGTACAGAGTGGCAGAGTGCTGTGGTTCTGTGTGAATACTGCTATATGTCCCTACCACTCAGCCTCCCTTAGCGCTGCTGTTCTGCTGCGAAGGGATCAAGGAAAGCATGTTATGTGAGGGATGTCAGACGAGAGGAGTAGAAAAGAGGGTTTTCCTCTTCTCCTTTTTTGGCAAACATGCTTCTCCTCTCTTCATGGTCCACCCCCGAGGCACGCCATGCTGGTCATTCCACACCATACCTGATGGATTACAAGGATTAGTGTGTGTGTGTGTGTGTGTGTGTGTGTGTGTGTGTGTGGCACTGAGCACTTTATTAAAGGGGCATGGAAAGTGGTGTCTGTTTGTTATTGTTGATAATGTAAAGCATAGGCAGAGCATATAGCTGGACACACAAATTATTATCTTACAATAAAGGTTGTACACAAATGCTTCTCTGAAAGGGTGTTGGAAACACGATGCCTCTCTAAGAATGGATATACACTACGTGACCAAAAGTATGTGGACAGCTGCTCGTCGAACATCTCATTCCAAAATCATGGGCATTAATATGGAGTTGGTCCCCCCTTTGCTGCTATAACAGCCTCTACTCTTCTGGGAAGGCTTTCCACTAGATGTTGGAACATTGCTGCGGGGACTTGCGTCCGATCAGCCATAAGAGCATTAGAGAGGTCAGGCACTGACGTTGGGCGATTGGGCCTGGCTCGCAGTCTGCATTCTAATTCATCCCAAAGGTGTTCGATGGTGTTGAGGTCAGGGCTCTGTGCAGGCCAGTCAAATTCTTAACACCAATCTCGACAAACCATTTCTGTATGGACCTTGCTTTGTGCATGGGGTCATTGTCATGCTGAAACAGGAAAGGGCCTTCCCATAACTGTTGCCACAGAGTTGGAAGCACAGAATCGTCTAGAATGCCATTGTATACCGTGCGTTAAGATTTTCCTTCACTGGAACTAAGGGGCCTAGCCCAAACCATGAAAAACAGCCCCAGACCATTATCCCTGCCCGACCAAACTTTACAGCTGGCACTATGCATTGGGGCAGGTAGCATTCGTTAAACCCAGATTCATCCGTCGGACTGCCAGATGGTGAAGTGTGATTCATTACTCCAGAGAACACGTTTTCACTGCTCCAGAGTCCAATGGTGGCAAGCTTTACAACACTCCAGCCGACGCTTTGCATTGCGCATGGTGATCTTAAGCTTGTGTGCGGCTGCTCGGCCATGGAAACCCATTTCATGAAGCTACCGACAAACAGTTCTTGTTGCTGATGTTGTTTCCAAGAGGCAGTTTGGAACTCGGTAGTGAGTGCTGCAACCGAGGACAGACGATTTTTGCACGCTACGCACTTCAGCGGTCCCGTTCTGTGAGCTTGTGTGGCCTACCACTTTGCGGCTGAGCCGTTGTTGCTCCTAGACGTTTCCACTTCACAATAACATCGCTTACAGTTGACCGGGGCAGCTCTAGCAGGGCAGACATTTGACGAACTGACTTGTTGGAAAGGGGGCATCCTATGACGGTGCTACGTTGACAGTCACTGAGCTCTTCAGTAAGGCCATTCTACTGCCAATGTTTGTCTATGGAGATTGCATGGCTTTGTGCTTGATTTTATACACCTGTCAGCAACGGGTGTGGATGAAGTAGCCGAATCCACTCATTTGAAGGCGTCCACCTACTTTTGGCCACGTAGTGTATCTTATACACCTCACATAGACATATAGACATTGAACATTGGCCTACTCTGACCCGCGGTAATATGACTGTACAGAGTGTAGGTTGCCTGTTGTTGTTGTCTGTTGTGACTGTGTTCTATGGCTCATACCACATACAACTGTCCCTCGACTCTGTATATAAAACTGTATACAAGGACTGTGGTTATGATCAGCTGTTGTGACTTTGTTCTACGGCTCATACTAAGTACAATTATTGAGTGCTGTTCCCTCTGTGCAGGCCTTATAGACAATCTCTGCTAATAGAATCATATTCAATCAAATGTATTTCTAAAGCCCTTTTTACATCAGCCGATGTAGAAGAACAGGAGATGACCTAAATAGAGATGGACATAATGACAGCATTGTGAGTATAGACATGTTAAAGAGAGTGAGGGGGGAAGTGACTGACTAATAGAGAAGGGAAAAGAGAGAGAGAGAAAGGGAGAGAGAAGGGGAGAGAAGCGAGAGGACTGAAAAGAGAGCGAGAACAGAGAGAGAGAGAGAAACAATGAGGGGGTGAAGGTGAATTGAAAGTGTGTCTTAATATGTCTGTACAGACTGTAGGACACTTGATGCTATAGTAACTGTATTCTATGTCTATGGATACAGCTATCCATCAACTTGTCTGTTGGGATTGTATTTATGATTAGCTATGGTAACTGCTTTCTACACAAAGAATGTACTAGATTTTATATTGGCCTGGCTCTGACCTGTGGTCATATGTCTTTATGTACAGACTGCAGCCTGTCCCTTGTATTTGTGCCTGTGTGTGTTTCTCTGTGTGTATTTGTGCATACAAGTCAAGACTGCTGTAGCTTGGTATGCTACCCCCTTTCCTTCTCTCTCTGTGTCCATTGTCAGGTAGCCCTGGCATAATGCTTCTCATAGACTGTACTCACATGAGTTTTTAGGAACATGGAGGAGTGGGGACATTGTTGGAAGTCTCTGTGTGTGTGTGTGTGTGTGTGTGTGTGTGTGTGTGCGTGCGTGTGTGCGTGCGTGTGCGTGTGTGGAGAGGTACTCGTCAGAGCTACCCATTCTCGCCCTTCAGGAATGAAAAGGCATTCATATCGTAGTGTACGGGTGGTTGTAAGACGTAAATAAAGGTTCAATGTTTAACTGTGTAGATCACACAGGTTTAGTCAAGGTCATATTCGGATCTAGATTATAATAGAGCTACCATTATTCAAGGTTAGTCTTCATAGCATGGAGCGATATTTTCAAGGAAGACCCCGAGAGGTCGTAACGTGTTGGGTGCTATGAGTTTAGTTAGCTAAGACTTGATCTGCGTCTACCTTGCGTCTGCCATGTCTGCGTTACCTTGCCATCATCATTCAATCCTGGTCTTGGAAAGCGACAGTGTATGCAGGTTTTAGATCCAGCCCAGCACAAACAGACCAGGATTCAGCGAATTCAACTCATCATCTAACCATCTGACCTTAATTGAATCTGCTGATTCAGGTGTTATGTTGGTGGGCTGGGACAGGGAGTGAAGAGCACTGCAGTGATGTGTGTTGTGATAGTGTGATTGGGTCTCTTCTCATGGTCGTTAACAGGGTGATTGAGATGGCTCGTTAAGAGAAAGAAGCGGTTGTGTTAATTGGTTGTGATGACGATAAGGAGGCTGGCAGAGTATTAAGAGTGATGGACAGAAGAGACCTCTACTGATCACTGAGTGACTCACTATGGTCTTGTAGAAGGTGGGGAAAGGGAGAGAGAGAGAGAGAGAGAAGAAGTGGGATCCAGATAAAATGAAAGAGAGGGGACACCACAGAGAGAAAGATAGAGGATAAACAGGGGTGACTTGTGTGTTTGTCACAGTGCTCTTGAACGAATGCACTTCATTAACGTTAATGTTTAATGGTTAAAGTTACAGATGCACTATCAAACTTTTGTATGATTCCAGCCAGCCAGTTTTGGCAGTGGGGCTCACGATATGTTACAAATTTAGCAATTTGTGTGATGTGTTACGAATCCAATTCGTGCAATATGTTAAACATTTCTTGTGCTTAAGATCTTCGGAGGGCATTAATGGTTTATAGACAACTATGTCTCTCAGGTGAAATCTACAGTTGGAGTAATTAAAAATAGTTTTTCAACCACTTCACAAATTTCTTGTTAACAATCTATAGTTTTGGCAAGTCGCTTAGGACATCTACTTTGTGCATGACTGTAACGGCCGTCGTCAGAATGAGACCAAGGTGCAGCGGAGGATGCGTTCATCTTAAATGATTTTAATGACCGAATTAACACTTGCAAAAGAAAACACAAAAATGACAGCCAAACAGTTCTGTCAGGAATAACAAAACACTAGACAGAAAACATTCACCCACAAACCCCAAAGGAAAAACAGGCTGCCTATGTATGACTCAATCAGCAACAACGATCTACACCTGTTCCTGATTGAGAGCCATACACTGCCGAAACAAAGAAAACCACCAACATAGAAAAAGAAACTGTTACGAACCGGCTCAGAGTTCGCAACAAAAGGGAGACAACGTGGAGACAAGGAGTATCAAAAATATATATTTATTCGATACCATAACTAGCACAACCAAAAACAAGGTGTCTGAATGGAGAGAGTCTCCCCCATGACTGTGGAAGAGGTCCATTTATCCTGGGACACACCCGAGCCCAGGTGTTTCCCATTTATCTGACGACCCTTCCAACTCCGCCCACCGGCCTCCTAATAAAGAAACAAGAACAAAGAGAGAATACGGCAGACAGAGTGGGAGGGTCATCACACCCCCCCCCCCCATAAAACCGGGGACCAACAAGGACCCCGGAACAACGCACCAGCCTCTGCCTCCCAAATTGAAAAGGGGTTACGTGTTCACAGTTCCCTTTGCTACAACCAGCCTCCTCCTCCTTCCTAGACCTCAGCAACCTTTACACAGGAAGCAACTTTTAAGAGGAAAGAAGAAAACGAGACCAGGAGGGAACAGACAGAACGACAGAACACGACAACACCAAACAACGGTCAGTCACATAAATATTCAGGAACAGGGCGCACGAGAGAGCGCATCAGCTACCAACGCAAACAACATTTCCCAACGATTCATAGTCACTAAACTCATAGCGAATACGAGTACAGACTAGAGGGTGTAATAAAGGCAAAAATGTCATATGCCCTACTCGTCAGTGGCACCTGCCAATGGCACAATAACAGGTCAAATTTGCTCACAAACTTAGCTGCGCCGACTTGATCAACGCCGTCCTCCATCTGAGGAAGAGGAAATTAATCCGGCTTAGTAACTCCGTTTACATTACGGTGGTCCGTTCCATCCGTTTTACTGACCAAGATACAGGGAGAAGCCCAACTAGAGAAAGAAGGCTCTGCTATCTTACTCTCCAGCATGTACCTGACCTCAGCATCCAGACAACGCAGTTTCTCTCTAGAGATTCTATAGAACCGCTGACGAATGGGGTCAGCATTTCCAGTGTCAATATCATGCTCTATCAAGTTTGTACGTGTAGGTGTCACAGAAAACAAACCTGGAATTTTCCGAATCAGACCAACCAGCTCTTTCCGCCCATCAACAGGTAGCTGAGGAAAAGGGCTATCCAAAATATCCAGTGTCTCAGAATTCTTCAATCTACCCTGCAGTATGCAATCATCGGGACCAGGAACATTTTTTTCCTCATGCACAGACCTAGCATTAAAAGAACCAAGGGAAGCAACGTTATCAGCCAAACGAACAGGTTTACCGTCCTCTATAGACACCAACTTTCTCATCAGAACATCCTCTTGGGGAAAATAACCATGTGCGACATCTCCCAACTGTTCCACAGGCACAATTTGGTCACAACTCTTCTAATGTGGGGTCAGTCCGTGGCGCATTGTTTAGATCGGAGAGGAGTACAGACAACGGAATAACAGGGAAAACAGTGAGAGACTTCTTTGTGGTATTCTCATTTACCGGAGCAGGGACCAGGTCACCATGGCTCATAGACCGCGTCACTGTGCCCGCAGAGAACACCGCTGGGAACCTCTGCTCACTCTCATCAGGAATGCCTACAAGTGACGGTTTAGTGGAAACCACTAGAGATGGAAACACGACAGGCCACACACACTCGCCAGCCAAGTTATTCCCAAGGATAACGTCGATACCCTCAATAGGCAACGAAGGACACACCCCCACAACAACCTCACCTTTCACCAGTCCACAATCCAACATTAGTCTATGCAATGGAACTGACAGATTGTTCAAACCTATTCCCCTAATTAGAACACTATTCCCAGAATGAGTCTCAGCAGAGAAGGGTAACACAGATTCCAACACAAACGATTCCGAGGCACCTGTGTCTCGTAGGATCTTCACTGGCACTAGGTTCTTACTTCCTAACCTAGACACAAAACCCTCCGTAACGAAAGGTAAATAGCCTGGGTCAATATGAACTTTCACATGGCCCTGGGCCTGAGACAATGTTTCAGGAGTAAACTGATGTGGAACAGACGCAGCTAACGCCGTAGGCCTAGATTTAACGTTAGCACACGTACTGAATTTACCCCTAGACCTGAGAACCGGACATTCGTTTTTCCAATGACCTGAGCCTTGACAGTAGTGACACTCTTGACCAAAATCAGTTTTACCACGGGAATCAGGCTCAACCCTAGTTGAATAAAACTCTGCCCGGGAACCAGAGTATCTCTGTGAGCGTGGCCCACATCTCTCCGAACGCCCCCACTCACTCCAAGTACGGGGTTCTACAAAAACACTTGTGAGTCAAAACATATTCGTCTGCCAAAACCGCAGCTTCAGCGACAGTCTTTACTTTTCGTTCGTTAATATACGTCGCTATATAATCAGGGATTGTGTCCTTAAATTGCTCTAGCATAATCAGATCACACAGCCCTTCAAAAGTCATAACCGCAGAGGCGGAACACCAGCGATTAAACTGTGAAGATAATTTTCGCGCAAACTCAACATGAGTCTGCTTATCATCCCTTTCTAAAGTTCTAAATCGTTGGCGGTAAGCCTCAGGAACCAATTCGTAAATCTGTAACACCGCCGTTTTAACCTTATCATAACTGACACTGTCGGCTACACTAAGAGCTGAATATGCTTCCTGCGCTTTACCAGTCAGCACGCTCTGCAACATCAAAGTGCGATCAGAATCAGGCCAACTCCTAGCGTTAGCAACACGCTCAAACAACAAAAAGAATGTCTCAGGGTCCCTTTCATTAAACTGAGGCAACAACCGTAAATTCCCAACAATGTCAAATGTGTCCGGGGCACGACCAAAAGAGGAACGATTCCTAAGTAAATCTGCGTCACCTTCCCAGAGCAAACTCTCTCCTGAGAGCTTTCCTTCCCTAACCAGCTCTAGTCGCTCCTCTTGCAGCTTGATTTTAGCACGCTCGATATCCTGTTTAAATTCCAATTCCTTTTCATATTTCAACCGATCTGCACGCTCCATATCCTGTTTAAATTCCAATTCCTTTTCATATTTTAACTGATCAGCAGCCAATTCCTTTTCATATTTCAACCGATCTGCACGCTCCATATCCTGTTTAAATTCCAATTCCTTTTCATATTTTACACGATCGTGCTCTAGCTTCTCACGATCGTGCTCTAGCTTCTCACGATCGTGCTCCTGCTGTAACAGAAGCAGCTCTTTCTGCTGTTCAAAAAGAAGACTACTAGGACTAACCGATGGAGCGGTAATTGTGACATATCGGGGAGACGGCGAGTCCTCAGCAGAGGCTGCCCCAGTGGTAACGTCAAGAATACCACTCTCCATCAGATTGGCCTTCAATATTAACCTAATAGAATTTTTTAGACGTTTATCACTAATTTCAACCTTGTAGTGTTCAGCAACCTTCAACAGCTGTTCTTTAGTACATAAGTCTAACAGTTCCTCTGATGGAAAGCGAATGAACTCGTCTACATTAGACGCCATAGTCAGAGAGAGAGAGAAAAAAAAAATCTCACTCAACCCCTCTGAGCACACCAGACCACAACAAGAGAAATAACAATCACACTGGTACCACAGAAAAGAGATGAGATATGGAGCTTCCCCAAAACCTACAATAACTCAACCCTAGTCTTCATGCAGATTTGCGGTGGGTAATTATGCACTGTAGCCCGCTGGCGAGGAAGTAACCCCCCAGCACGCTGGTAGATTCCACCAAGCCACGGATGTGCTCCCGAGACAACTGCTCAGTCCACAGACACCACACAAAAATAACAAACTTTAACAATGCCCAACATATTCCAAAATGAAACACGTCGCTAAGCCTATCAGGGGAAAAAGGCTATAGCTCCGGGTAGTAAGTTTCACTACCCTACCCAAATCTCCCACCGAGGTACACAGCTGATTGTACTCACCTCAGACCAATGTTACCACAGCGAGTAGAACAAGCGTTTTCAGGCTAGGCAGGACCTGGAAACTAACCAATGTCTCTCTCCAACGCAGCACAAACAAAACAACCAAAAGCAACCAATACTGAGCACCAAACTCAAACTAACAAACAAAACACCTCAAGTTACCATACCTCCACGTTTTCTCCCAAACACAAGTTCAAAATCCTGGATGAGCCCCCACTTGTTACGAACCGGCTCAGAGTTCGCAACAAAAGGGAGACAACGTGGAGACAAGGAGTATCAAAAATATATATTTATTCGATACCATAACTAGCACAACCAAAAACAAGGTGTCTGAATGGAGAGAGTCTCCCCCATGACTGTGGAAGAGGTCCATTTATCCTGGGACACACCCGAGCCCAGGTGTTTCCCATTTATCTGACGACCCTTCCAACTCCGCCCACCGGCCTCCTAATAAAGAAACAAGAACAAAGAGAGAGAATACGGCAGACAGAGTGGGAGGGTCGTCACAAAACCTAGAACGCCCACCCATGTCACACCCTGGCCTAACCAAAAATAGAGAACAAAAAACCCTCTCTATGGCCAGGGCATTACAATGACACAAGTAATTTTCCAACAATTGTTTACAGACAGATTATTTCACTTATAATTCACTGTATCACAATTTCAGTGGGTCAGAAGTTTACATACACTAAGTTGACTGTGCCTTTAAACAGCTTGGAAAATTCCAGAAAATGTCATGGCTTTAGAAGCTTCTGACATCAGTTGAGTCAATTGGAGGTGTACCTGTGGATGTATTTCAAGGCCTACCTTCAAACTCAGTGACTCTTTGCTTGACATCATGGGAAAATCAAAAGAAATCAGCCAAGATCTCAGAAAAAAATTGTAGACCTCCACAAGTCTGGTTCATCCTTGGGAGCAATTTCCAAATGCCTGAAGGTACCACGTTCATCTGTACAAACAATAGTATGCAAGTATAAACATCATGGGACTGCTCAGCCGTCATACCACTCAGGAAGGAGACGCGTTCTGTCTCCTAGAGATGAACGTACTTTGGTGTGAAAAGTGCAAATCAATCCCAGAACAACAGCAAAGGACCTTGTGAAGATGCTGGAGGAAACAGGTACAAAGTATCTATATCCACATTAAAACGAGTCCTATATCGACATAACCTGAAAGGCCGCTCAGCAAGGAAGAAGCCACTGCTCCAAAACCGCCATAAAAAAGCCAGACTACGGTTTGCAACTGTGCATGGGGACAAAGATTGTACTTTTTGGAGAAATGTCCTCTGGTCTGATGAAACAAAAATATAACTGTTTGGCCATAATGACCATCGTTATGTTTGGAGGGAAAAGGGCGAGGCTTGCAAGCCGAAGAACACCATCCCAACCGGGAAGCACGGTGGTGGAAGCATCATGTTGTGGGGGTGCTTTGCTGGTGCACTTCACAAAATAGATGGCATCATGAGGGAGGAAAATTATGTGGATATATTGAAGCAACATCTCAAGACATCAGTCAGGAAGTTACAGATTGGTCGCAAATGGTTCTTCCAAATGCACAATGACCCCATGCATACTTCCAAAGTTGTGGCAAAATGGCTTAAGGACAGCAAAGTCAAGGTATTGGAGTGGCCATCACAAAGCCCTGACCTCAATCCTATAGAAATGTGTGGGCAGAACTGAAAAAGTGTGTGCATGCAAGGAGACCTACAAACCTGACACAGTTACACCAGCTCTGTCAGGAGGAATGGACCAAAATTCACCCAACTTATTGTGGGAAGCTTGTGGAAGGCTACCTGAAACGTTTGACCCAAGTTAAACAATTTAAAGGCAATGCTACCAAATACTAAGTGAGTGTATGTAAACTTCTGACCCACTGGGAATGTGATGCAAGAAAAAAAAGCAGAAATAAATCATTTTCTCTACTATTATTCTGACATTTCACATTCTTAAAATAAAGTGGTGATCCTAACTGACCTAAAACAGGACAGTTGTTTTTGAAAAACTGAGTTTAAATGCATTTGGCTAGGGTGTATGTAAACTTCCGACTTCAACTGTATAAAATAGTCTACAGAGATGGTTACCCCATCTGCCTAACATTTAGATAGGAGTAAAATCAACTGATCATGTAGTTTACACCACAGAGTCTCCACATAACAAAGGGAGGCAGCGTAAGACTCATTAAGGCAAACACAATGGGTTGTGATTAGGGCTGTGGCGGTCACGGATTTTCAAGCAAATAACTGTCAGTCTCATGGGAATTGACATAAACATTTATTATCTCCTGGCTTCCACACGTAGCCTACAAGCCATTTTAAAAAGTTGAATAAATCCATTTAATATATCCTACACCTTCACAATAAATCCATTATTTATTTTAGACAGGTCTAAAGAAGCATGATATTAAGAAAATGTAGTCTATTTCTCAAGAACAGAATAGCATATTCTGATTTGCCCCTGTGTTAGGTCCTGCAGTGGTTATGCCAAATGGCTGTGTGCTACACTAGTTCATTTAGCAGATTTGTTTATAATTCCGTGGCATTATTTGATATTATTTTATAGTATGAACAATACAGTTGAACAAAACTGAATAAAATAGAAATATTTTCTCTAAACGATTTGAGGGAGTTGAACGGTTAACAAAGAAATAGGTATTCCTATATGCTTAATTTAGAGTTATTAATGTAACTTTAGTTGTTCTACAAACGTTGAACTATATGTTTTGATGTTTAATACATTGTAAGGCTGCATGATGAGACTCTAATGATGATTTGAATAAAGTCGCTTGAAAGCCATGAGCTCTGCTTTGTTTTTTTGTCAGGCTGTACACACTGCATCAGTCTCTCATTCACAATTTGACAAGCATCTCAAATTTCACAGCGGCATCCCCTTTGTGGCCGTAATGCACCCTAAAAAAATCCATGCCTTTTTCAGCCCAGAGTGCTGCATTGTGCCCTTCCCCTGAGTGTGCGCAATCCGAAGAGCCTATCACTCACATGGCTTTCCATCACGTGATCACGTGATCCATCACAGGTCTTTCTCATAGGCTACAAGTGAAGAAAGACACATCGGGGACGCAACTGCCCGCATCCTTATCCAATTCCGATGTGCATATTGAAGATATTGGAAGAACTGTCCACATTTGCTTTTCGTCAGCCAGCAAGATGAGTAGGCCTAACGAATAGCAAAATCACTAGCCTATGTCAATCTACTGTCCCCCATAGTACAAAATTCGACCTATTCTGTGCGAGAAATAAATATTCCAAACATAGTCTGGGACAGTTGTGGGATGCAATAGATCCCAAATGAATACAACCACAAGCATCCCAAAAACGTATTTACTCCATGTGGCTGACGCAACAGATCAGAATGTTGCTAAACTATTAGGTTATTTCTTCACATTATAAGCCCAGCGATGTGCACGTGGTAGTAGGCTATAAGAGCGAATGTTCCATTAGCGGAAAACACCATTAGCAAAAGTGACCGGAAATGCGATTATGCATGTAATGCTTTTATTATAAAGGTGCATTTCTATGGTGAAAATGATCTTCCCCAAACTTGAAACTGCTTATCCTCTCAGGGCTAGGTGGGACGCTTGCTAGGTGGGACGCCCACTCAACAGCCAGTTGAATCCTGTGGCGCGATTTTCAAATCCCTTAGAAATGCTATTACTTCAATTTCTCAAACATATGACTATTTTACAGCTATTTAAAGACAAGACTCTCGTTAATCTAACCACACTGTCCGATTTCAAAAAGGCTTTACAACGAAAGCAAAACATTAGATTATGTCAGCAGAGTACCCAGCCAGAAATAATCAGACACCCATTTTTCAAGCTAGCATATAATGTCACAAAAACCCAGAAGACAGCTAAATGCAGCACTAACCTTTGATGATCTTCATCAGATGACACACCTACGACATTATGTTATACAATACATGCATGTTTTGTTCAATCAAGTTCATATTTATATCAAAAACCAGCTTTTTACATTAGCATGTGACGTTCAGAACTAGCATACCCCCGCAAACTTCCGGGGAATTTACTAACAATTTACTAAATTACTCACAATAAACGTTCACAAAAAGCATAACAATTATTTTAAGAATTATAGATACAGAACTCCTCTATGCACTCGATATGTCCAATTTTAAAATAGCTTTTCGGATGAAACACATTTTGCAATATTCTAAGTACATAGCCCAGCCATCACGGGCTAGCTATTTAGACACCCGGCAAGTTTAGCCTTCACCAAAATCAGATTTACTATAAGAACATTTTTATTACCTTTCCTGTTCTTCGTCAGAATGCACTCCCAGGACTTCTACTTCAATAACAAATGTTGGTTTGGTCCCAAATAATCCATCGTTATATCCAAACAGCGGCGTTTTGTTCGTGCGTTCTAGACACTATCCAAAATGGTAAATCAGGGTCGTGCGCATTGCGCATTTCGTGACAAAAAAATTCTAAATATTCCATTACGTACTTCGAAGCATGTCAACCGCTGTTTAAAATAAATTTTTATGCAATTTATCTCGTAACAAAGCGATAATATTCCGACCGGGAATCTGCGTTTAGGTAAATAGAGGGAAAAACAGAAAGACGGGGGCGGCCAGTGCACGAGCATGAAGCCCTTTGTCCTCTGATAGAACACTTAGCAAAAGCGCTCGTGTGTTTCAGCCAGGGCTTTGAATTACGTCATTCAGGTTTTTCCCGGGTTCTGAGAGCCCATTGGAGCCGTAGGAAGTGTCACGTAACAGCAGAGATCCTTTGTAATGAATAGAGATGACAAAGAAAGCCAATAAATGGTCAGACAGGCCACTTCCTGTAAAGGAATCTCTCAGGTTTTTGCCTGCCATATGAGTTCTGTTATACTCACAGACACCATTCAAACAGTTTTAGAAACTTTAGGGTGTTTTCTATCCATATCTAATAAGTATATGCATATTCTAGTTACTGGGTAGGAGTGGTAACCAGATTAAATCGGGTAAGTTTTTTATCCGGCGGTGTATGCCAGTTAAGCTCTACACCCCTTGTAAAGTGGATTAATGTGCTTCATTTTAAGATTTTTTTGGGCCACTTTACTTGTGATACAAACCTTATTAAAACATACACAAGTAGGCCTATGGGTTAGGCTACATGAGGTGTGCGACTACGATTCGAAAAAGTTGCAAAAAAAAGCCTTTGTTTCTTATGCTGGGCATCATTCACAAGTGCTAATATATAATTCACAAGTGATAGGGTAATATTGTCACCCATCAGACTATTCTTGATTTAATATTGTCTTTACATGTACTAAATAATATATGTGACATTTGTTTTGATTTAGAATGGACCATTATCATGCATCTGTATCGAAACAGGGGCAGCGGGAAAAAATACATGTCATCTATGCACTTAAATAGCGAATGGAGGATGCTTTTCCACATGGTTTATTTTCATGCCAGCCAGGTAGGCTATACTCCAATTGTAAATATAAGCAATGTGCTTAATATTAGGAATGTTGAGAAATAAATATATTAGGCCGACCCTATAGAACACTGATGGGATCCTCCTTTTTTTAGTAGAGGCCATCACTCTGTTTTCTCCCGCAATTGCATAGCCTATAGAAATGTTGTGCAACATGAGCTCATGGGCTCTCATGAAGTGTTTGATTTCGAATACATTTGTATTGATGCCAGAGTGACTCCTGGCCGCCGGTGTGGTGGTTGTACGGTCACCGCAACAGTCCTAGTTGTGATTAAGATCTAATGTTATTTCACACCACTTGGCTAGCTTCTCGGATTTAATCTACTGCTGGCTCTGGACTGGAGGGATATACGAACTGACGGGTGAGGAGAGAGGGGAGAGAGGGGGACAGGGGAGAAAAAGGGGGATGTCGTGTCACAACTCGTATCACTACAAGTGTTTGTCACTGTTTATTCTGTCGCTCTGTCAACAGGAATTAGTCAACTTCTCATCCTGTGTGTGTTTGAGAGAGTTTGTGTCTGTGTGGGTGTCTGTGTGTGAGCATGCCTGCGTGTATGCACATGTGTAGGTGTGTGTGTAATGAGATCGAGGTAGAGTGAAGAAAGACCATACGCCTTGATTCGGTCTTATGTAGCAAAATTTGAAATTGTGTTTTTTACATAGGATAAAAGCAGTAACACAGAGCTACAAAATTGTATATCATACACTGCATTTGAGGAACAATGGGAAAGTAATTCTGCTTTGAACTTGTAACCTCACCTTTGAGAAAATGGCTTAACAAAATGTTTTGTTACCTACTGGAGAGCTCTCCTTTGTCTACACACATTCAGTATCGTTCACACCCTCTTAAGCTTTAGACCCACCCATCTCTTTAACAGCAATCAAGCACCAAAGCTAACTGGCTAACGTTGGCTAGCTTGCTAGCTACTTCCAGACACAAATGAGGGAACAGCTCACTGACCATTTTACTTGTCCTAGCAGAGCTGGTTAGTCTGTTTTTATGCTATCTAGAGCGTTGGTGACTGCAACTGTACTGCTGGCAACAATTTACACTTTTTTTCGTCAGATGACAGTGCTCTGAAATCGGAGTAGATAGCCAGAGCGAATTTACCAGCTACGTCTATCAACAGTTGTCGCAGTGACATTCTATTGAAATATATACTAACATATTGGAGTCTTTTGTTAAGACATGTAGCTAGCTAGCTAAACAATTAACCATAATCCCAACTCATGACGTTACTACCTTGCATGAATCTGCAGGAAGCTAACCAGGTTCAATGTTAGCTAGCTAACAGTTGGCTATAACTAGCAAAGCAAATGGATCTGAGATACGAATAATAAGATCATACACGTAATGTTAGCTAGTGAGACTTTCTGTCAAAATTAGAAACATATCTGAAAATGTAGCTCACTAGACTATCTTACCCATATACATCATGGATGGAGGCTTCTCCCTTTCACGAATGCCATGGTTGCCCTTAGTTTGAAGATGTAATCCGGAGGCAGGTGTTTTCTCCATTTCCTTGGCTATCATACTCTAATTCCACTGATTTCAAAACTCGGTCCTCCAGAACGTGGAGACCAACACTTATACAGTTCTACTATGCAATATATTTTCAGGATTACTTACACATACTGACCAGTTGAAATAGAGAGAAGCTTGCTATATGGCAAACCAATCAGAACTCATCTCTCGACATGTCCTGCCCACTCATTATCTCAGCCAATCATAGCTAGCGGGAAGGTTGCTGACTTTTTCTGTGCCTAAACCAACTAGGCTCGTAATTTAACAATTTTATTCGTATTTACAGATGGCGTACAAGTTTGTTATTAAAACCTGTTGAGGACAGACGTTCCGCTAGCGGAACGCCTCACCAATATCCAATGGTAGAGCGTGGCGCGAAATACAAATACCTCAAAAATGCTATAACTTCAATTTCTCAAACATATTACTATTTTACACCATTTTAAAGACAAGACTCTCGTTAATCTAACCACATTGTCCGATTTCAAAAAGACTTTACAGTGAAAGCAAAACATTAGATTATGTCAGGAGAGTACCAAGCCAAAAAGAATCACACAGCCATTTTCAAAGCAAGCATATATGTCACAAAAACCAAAACCACAGCTAAATGCAGCACTAACCTTTGATGATCTTCATCAGATGACACTCCTGGGACATTATGTTATACAATACATGCATGTTTTGTTCAATCAAGTTCATATTTATATAAAAAAACTGCTTTTTACATTAGCATGTGATGTTCAGAACTAGCATACCCACCGAAAACTTCCAGGGAATTTACTAAATTACTCATGATAAACGTTGACAAAATACATAACAATTATTTTAAGAATTATAGATAAAGAACTCCTTTATGCAATCGCGGTGTCAGATTTTAAAATAGCTTTTCGGCGAAAGCACATTTTGCAATATTCTGAGTACATAGCTCGGCCATCACGGCTAGCTATTTTGACACCCACCAAGTTTGGGGCTCACTAAACTCAGAATTACTATTAGAAAAATTGGATTACCTTTGCTGTTCTTCGTCAGAATGCACTCCCAGGACTTCTACTTCAACAACAAATGTTGTTTTGGTTCCAAATAATCCATAGTTATATTCAAATAGCTCCGTTTTGTTCGTGCGTTCAGGTCATTATCCGAAGGGTGACGCGCGAGCGCACAAAAAATGTCAAAATATTCCATTACCGTACTTCGAAGCATGTCAAACGCTGTTTAAAATCAATTTTTATGCTATTTTTCTCGTAAAATAGCGATAATATTCCAACCGGGCAACGTTGTATTCATTCAAAGGCTGAAAGAAAAAAATGGAGTAGTCTCGTGAATGCGCATCTCAGCCTCACTGTCCCCAGGCTGACCACTTACAGATTCTGCTGCTGTTCTTTGCCCAGAGACAGCAGACACCCCATTCCACTTTCTGGCGGCTTTAGAGAGCCAATGGAAGCCTTAGAAAATGTCATGTTACAGCACAGTGTCACGTCCTGGCCAGTATAAGGGTTAATTAGTATTGTAGTTTGGTCAGGACGTGGCAGAGGGTATTTGTTTTATGTGGTTCTGGGTGTTGTATGAGTTAGGAGGGCATTTGATTTAGTATTCTGGGGTTTTGGGCACTGGGTGAGTTTCATGAATTCTATGTTGAGTCTAGTGTGTCTGTTTCTATGTTTGGATTCATTGGGGTTGGGACTCTCAATTGAAGGCAGGTGTTGTCTATTTGCCTTTGATTGAGAGTCCCATATATGTGGGTGTGTTTGTTTGTCTTTTGTGGGAGATTGTTCTGTGTTTAGCCTTGTGCCTTACCAGACTGTTGGTTGTTCGTTCATTCTCGTGTTTTGTTATTTTTGTATTCATTTTGAAAATAAATAATCAGCAAAATGAGCATACACATACCTGCTGCGTTTTGGTCTACCTTTTCAGACGACGATTTCGCATTATCGTCAGAAGACGAAGATAATTGTGACACACAGATGATGTATTTTTGATAGAGATGCAACAGAAGGACAACAAATTGTCAGACAGGGCACTTCCTGTATGGAATCTTCTCAGGTTTTGGCCTGCCATATGAGTTCTGTTATACTCACAGACACCATTCAAACAGTTTTAGAAACTTTAGAGTGTTTTCCATCCAAATCTACTAATTATATGCATATTCTAGTTTCTGGGCAGGAGTAGTAACCAGATTAAATCGGGTACGTTTTTTATCCGGCCGTGAAAATACTGCCTCCTATACCACAACAGGTTAAGGCACATGAAAGATAACAACATGTTTGAGAAGGCATTTCTGCCAAAAAACGCATTTTGATTTAAAAAAAGGTTTACGTTTAAATGGTTCTCCTGTGACGTAGTGACCGACGACATACGCCTAATTTCCTGAAACGGGTCACATATGTAATGTTCCCAGTGCCAGCTGCCTGGGCTGAACAACAGATCCTCAGGAGTGTGTGTGTGTGTTTGTCTGTGGGTGGGTGTGTGTCCTTTAATTCCTCTGCTGGCGTGTCATATCCTGTCATGTTCAGGGACTTCCCCTCATGAGAGCAGACAGGAGGGGACCCAAAAAGACGAACGACACACAAACAAACACCACACAACAGCCAGTGGGGACTGACTGTCTGCCTCAATCAATAGAGAGCCATTCGCTACGCACACACATACACACGTGGGAAAGTTTAGGAATGTGTATGTGAGTATGAGGGAATTGTGTTTGTGGGATATACGGGGAGGGTGTGTGTGTATGTTTGTGTGTGAGGGGATGATGTATGTGTTCGTGTGTATGATGGGGTTGTGTGAGTTTGGGTATGTATGTACTGTATTTCTGCATGTGTGTGTGTGTGTGTGTGTGTGTGTGTGTGTGTGTGTGTGTGTGTGTGTGTGTGTGTGTGTGAGAGAGAGAGAGACTGCACTCGTTGGTCCAGGCGAGCTGTTGTACTGACATTATATCATAATTACAGAGTGTGTGCTTTGTTTAGTGGATGGCTAATTATTCTGTTTGTGTTATTCAGGGCCCTGGGGTGGTGTATGTGTGTGTGTGGCCTGCCTGTTGTGTGTTAGAGACTCATTGTGGAACTTGTGTTAAATGTCCAATGCAGCCATTTTTATATCAATGTCGAATAATTGGACAACAGTTAAGTAACTTACTGTAATTGTTTTCCATTAAAATGGTCAAAAATAAAGTAAAATACTGTAGCTTCTTAACAAAGAGCCATTTCTCAAGCAGGAATTGTACTAGGACTGTCTGGGAGTGGTCAGAGTGGGGAGGGGGAAAATGAAAACGAGCTGTTATTGGCATGGAGGTTTGGAACTCTCTTTCTATTTTACCGCATGCTGATGTCACCATTGAAAGGCCAAAAGTCCATCCCACCAAAACAGTCTGACATTTCATACACTAAAAGGCCATTATAATAATTTTCCCATTTGCACAGTATTATTCCAAACTCAAAGTGTGGAAATATATATAAAACACAGTAAAATCATGTTTTGACTGCACTGGGTCTTTAATCGTATAGGGACTATCTGGGACCCTTGAGAGAGAGAGTGTGTGTGTGTGTGTGTGTGTGTGTGTAGATGGTACTAGGGCTCTGAGATGGGGACCTCTATGTATCTCAATGCTTTCAGAGTGTTGTACTTTCAGAGTGAATGGGAGAAAAAGAAGGGGAGGGAGAGAGTTCAAGGTCTTCAGCTACCAATATCTTACCATAGATGATAATAGCCCAGACAACAATTGAGCTATTCAACTATTCAATATGTGTGTACCTGAACTTGTGTACAAAAGCCTTTTCATTAGACAGGTTAACATTCAAATGCAGCCTTGAAAGTTAGTGAAAGAAAGGGCCTATGTCTATGACATCTCTCAATGTCTCCTTTGACATCTCTCAATGTCAATGAGAAACGGGGACCGTGAACTTAGTCAAGTTGAACAACTTTTTGAAAAGGGTCTGTATATTAGAATAAGATGCACAACAGATTCTCAGACCATCCAACCACAAACTTTAATTCAAGCCATTCAACTCAGACAGAACATGACATTGATTCAGATGCTGACTATTTTCATATTCACCACTCTAAATAAGATGGAATTGACCCCAATCCTGGTAGGAGGTGTGTGGGTTTGTGCGTGCATATGTGTGTGTGATGTATGGGAATGTATCATATTTTTATATATGAGCTGTGTGTAATAACCCTGTCGTGTGTGTTACACCTATGTACAGTCGTGGCCAAAAGTTTTGAGAATGACACAAATGTGAATTTACACAAAGTTTGCTGCTTCAGTGTCTTTAGATATTTTTGTCAGATGTTACTATGGAATACTGAAGTATAATTACAAGCATTTCATAAGTGTCAAAGGATTTTATTGACAATTACATGAAGTTGATGCAAATAGTCAATATTTGCAGTGTTGACCCTTCTTTTTCAAGACCACTGCAATCCGCCCTGGCATGCTGTCAATTAACTTCTGGGCCACATCCTGACTGATGGCAGCCAATTCTTGCATAATCAATGCTTGGAGTTTGTCAGAATTTGTGGGTTTTTGTTTGTCCACCCACCTCTTGAGGATTGATCACAAGTTCTCAATGGGATTAAGGTCTGGGGAGTTTCCTGGCCATGGACCCAAAATATCGATGTTTTGTTCCCCGAGCAACTTAGTTATCACTTTTGCCTTATGGCAAGATGCTCCATCATGCTGGAAAAGGCATTGTTCGTCACCAAACTGTTCCTGGATGGTTGGGAGAAGTTGCTCTCGGAGAATGTGTTGGTACCATTCTTTATTCATGCCTGTGTTCTTAGGCAAAATTGTGAGTGAGCCCACTCCCTTGGCTGAGAAGCAACCCCACACATGAATGGTCTCAGGATGCTTGACTGTTAGCATGACACAGGACTGATGGTAGCGCTCACCTTGTCTTCTCCGGACAAGCTTTTTTTCAGATGCCCCAAACAATCGGAAAGGGGATTCATCAGAGAAAATGACTTTACCCCAGTCCTCAGTAGTCCAATCCTTGTACCTTTTGCAGAATATCAGTCTGTCCCTGATGTTTTTCCTTCTTGACACCAGGCCATCCTCCAAAAGTCTTCGCCTCACTGTGCGTGCAGATGCACTCACACCTGCCTGCTACCATTCTTGAGCAAGCTCTGTACTGGTGGTGCCCCGATCCTGCAGCTGAATCAACTTTAGGAGACGGTCCTGGTGCTTGCTGGACTTTCTTGGGCGCCCTGAAGCCTTCTTCACAACAATTGAACTGCTCTCCTTGAAGTTCTTAATGATCCGATAAATGGTTGATTTAGGTGCAATCTTACTGGCAGCAATATCATTGCCTGTGAAGCCCTTTTTGTGCAAAGCAATGATGACGGCACGTGTTTCCTGGCAGGTAACCATGTTTGACAGAGGAAGAACAATGATTCCAAGCGCCACCCTCCTTTTGAAGCTTCCAGTCTGTTATTCGAACTCAATCAGCATGACAGAGTGATCTCCAGCCTTGTCCTCATCAACACTCACACCTGTGTTAACGAGAGAATCACTGACATGATGTCAGCTGGTCCTTTTGTAGCATGGCTGAAATGCAGTGGAAATGTTTTTGGGGGATTCAGTTCATTTGCAAGGCAAAGAGGGACTTTGCAATTAATTGCAATTCATCTGATCACTCTTCATAACATTCTGGAGTATATGCAAATTGCCATCATACAAACTGAGGCAGCAGACTTTGTGAAAATTAATATTTGTGTCATTCTCAAAACCTTTGGCCACGACTGTACTGTGTGTGACCCCGGAAGTGTGTTCCGATTGTGTGAACAGATGATGCGTGTGTAACGTGATTAAGCGGAGTAGATTTGGTGTCATTCTGTGTGTGTGTTCACGTGTGATGAGATGGGCTTGATTCATTCAAAAAAATCAGGATCAGTGTTCAACTCTACTCAACACCACCTCCCTCACAACTCCCTCTGTTGCTGCTGCTCTCTACACACACACACACACACACACACACACACACACACACACACACACACACACACACACACACACACACACACACACACACACACACACACACACACACACACACAAACAGTATACCTCCAACCTCTCCTCTACATGACACTGCCCATGCCCCCAAACACCCCCTCCCAACATGTCCACAGTTGCACCTCGTCATCACACTCCGCTCCCAGCTCCTACAGAGAGGTTAAACCCTCCAGGTAGTTCTCCAGGACCTCCTAGCTTCTCCGTGCCAGTCTCCATTGCATCCTTTCCCTAATTTAATAAAATCTTAACAAAGCATGCCTGGTCAGATGTTCAAACATCCTGTATGTCTGTCTGAGTAAGTCCCTCTGTCCTCACTGTCCACCAGATGAGTTGTATTGCAACACAACCTCCAAAGCAAAAGGATACATTTGTCATAAATACAGGTAACAGAGATTACGGGGTGTGTTGCCCTTTTATAGAATGTGTTGCGCTTTTAATTATGGTGTGTGTTGCTCTTTTAAGGCGTGTGTTGCCCTTGTAATTATGTGTGTTGCTCTTGTAATTATGGAGTGTGTGTATTAGTTGTGTATGACAGAGTGAGCCTCCAGATTGTGTGCAGAATAATGAGTGGCGTGAACTGATGCTAGTGTCTTTGTGTCTGGTTGTTCAGATAGGCAAAAGACACAAAAGCTACCTACTCTATCTGGCTTCCCGGCTCTCCCTTTTTCTACTGTATCCCCCTGGTTCTCACACCCTTATGTGAACGTTGTGGGAACGTTGTGGGAACTTGGTAATGTAAGCAGTGGGTCTCACGGTCCCTCTCTGCTGTAAAGAATAGGCTTGGGAGTCTGGACACTACCAAACTATAGATTCCATTCACAACCGGGAGCTCATTACAGCCCTTTCAACCACCATAGTAGATTAACACTGCAGAATAGTAGAATAGCAGTCTCACAGGCCTCCATCAGGACATAGCAGGGACATTGAAGCACAGCAACAAAGGCAGATTTTAATCATGGTTTCTGGGAGAGTGTGTTTATGTGTTAGGGTAAATACGAGTGTGGTCAGGCCAAGGGATTGTGTTCACAGTTTCACTCTGGCCGCTGGAGTAAAGGCATGCAGTAAAAGCACTCACACACACACGCATGCTGTAGGAAGCTCCATTGTTTGTTCTTCCATCCATAGCTCATGTTAAGGCTGTTGTGTAGACATCTCCTAAGTGCATAGGGTTAGGGTTAGTGTCTTTTGTGTGTGTAAATACATGTAAATACTTGTCCCTCTCTCAGCGGCCCAGTGTGAGGGTGGTCCAGTCTGTTAGAGAGAGAGAATGACTAGACCACTAGGTTCTTGTTATGTGACCAACGACATGGACAGAGGGCTGTTCTCAATGATTAACATTACTCCATCATGCATTTGTTCCTTTGTCATTTTGTTAACCTTTTTTTCTGTTGGTGGTTTTTTGCGTCATTTTAGTAGAAGTTAATGTCAATAATATATCATTGATGATAGGTTTTTCTTCTGTCAGCACCATAAGGAAAGGCAATGTGTGGCTTGTTAGCAAGGGTTGTGCTATTCTAACTCTGTACTTCCTGCAGGTCATTGAGCAGACACATGCTGTGCATGTGTTGTGTCCTACCTAGACACAAGTCCTCACACATCAGATACACTACATCAAAGGTTTACAAGATTACCAACTAAAGATGAAAGACTTACAATAACACTTTCCCTTCTTCTTTTAATGACAGATGCCAATGTTCAGAACAACGACCAGTCCCCAAATCACATCTCTAATGTTCAGAACAACCACCAGTCCCCAAATCACATCTCCAATGTTCAGAACAACCACCAGTCCCCAAATCACATCTCCAATGTTCAGAACAAACACCAGTCCCCAAATCACATCTCCAATGTTCAGAACAACCACCAGTCCCCAAGTCACATCTCCAATGTTCAGAACAACCACCAATCCCCAAATCACATCTCCAATGTTCAGAACAAACACCATTCCCCAAATCACATCTCCAATGTTCAGAACAACCACTAGTCCCCAAATCACATCTCCAATGTTCAGAACAACCACCAGTCCCCAAATCACATCTCCAATGTTCAGAACAACCACCAGTCCCCAAATCACATCTCCAATGTTCAGAACAACCACCAGTCCCCAAATCACATCTCCAATGTTCAGAACAACCACCAGTCCCCAAATCACATCTCCAATGTTCAGAACAACCACCAGTCCCCAAATCATATCTCCAATGTTCAGAACAACCACCAGTCCCCAAATCACATCTCTAATATTCAGAACAACCACCAGTCCCCAAATCACATCTCCAATGTTCAGAACAACCACCAGTCCCCAAATCACATCTCCAATGTTCAGAACAAACACCAGTCCCCAAATCACATCTCCAATGTTCAGAACAACCACCAGTCCCCAAATCACATCTCCAATGTTCAGAACAACCACCAGTCCCCAAATCACATCTCCAATGTTCAGAACAACCACCAGTCCCCAAATCACATCTCCAATGTTCAGAACAACCACCAGTCCCCAAAACACATCTCCAATGTTCAGAACAACCACCAGTCCCCAAATCACATCTCTAATATTCAGAACAACGACCAGTCCCCAAATCACATCTCTAATATTCAGAACAACGACCAGTCCCCAAATCACATCTCCAATGTTCAGACAAGATACAAACTATACACTCCCCAATCTGATGACTTGGTGGTGTGTGTGTGCTGTAAGGGGATAGAGGTATTATATTTTTTTATTTAACCTTTATCAGGGAGTCATACTGAGACAAAGGTCTCTTTTACAGATGAGCCCTGAATTACATAAATTACAGAAAACGCACACATAAAAATATAAATACAAAATGCAAACAGAAAGAAAAACACGGTCATAAAAACAAACACATTAATCAGTAATAAGGTCATCATGTGTATAAAATCATACATCTCTGGGAGCTGCAACACAAATGAACTGGGGTTACCAATCCATCTGTAGAAGGGGGAGAAGGGGAGAAAGGACAGAGGGATGGAGGGAGGAGAGAAGGAGAGAACAGGCAGTGTTTTGGTGTAGAAGGAAGAGAAGGGGAAGGTAGGAGGGAGGAAGGGATGGAGGGAGGAGAGAAGGAGAGAACAGGCAGTGTTTTGGTGTAGAAGGAAGAGAAGGGGAAGGTAGGAGGGAGGAAGGGATGGAGGGAGGAGAGAAGGAGAGAACAGGCAGTGTTTTGGTGTAGAAGGAAGAGAAGGGGAAGGTAGGAGGGAGGAAGGGATGGAGGGAGGAGAGAAGGAGAGAACAGGCAGTGTTTTGGTGTAGAAGGAAGAGAAGGGGAAGGTAGGAGGGAGGAAGGGATGGAGGGAGGAGAGAAGGAGAGAACAGGCAGTGTTTTGGTGTAGAAGGAAGAGAAGGGGAAGGTAGGAGGGAGGAAGGGATGGAGGGAGGAGAGAAGGAGAGAACAGGCAGTGTTTTGGTGTTTAGCTGCTTGGAGAAACCTCTGCCAAGTGTTGTAATAAAACTAAAGATGATCCACTCTACTCTGTAGCAGCGTTTATCCCACTACTGTACACGTTCCCTTCAGAACATTGGGATAAGGGCGGTGGAGAGAGGGAATTAATATCAAGTTTGATCATCTAATGTACATTAAGAGGGTTTTTCTGTTTGTGTGTGTGTGTGTTGTGTGTGTGTTTTAAGAAGGTTTCTATGAGTGTGTTTGTTAAGAGGTTTAATGATTTATATAACTCACTGTGTTCATTTTCCAATAACATGCAATAGACGGCGCATTCGCTGATGAGATAGAGGAGCAGTAATTGTTAGGAACTTTGGGAATAAATTAAAGAGGTAAATCCAATCTTGTGAAAATCAGATGTTTTCCGGATCTTTTCACTGGAAAAATATGGATTTCTGTCAGGGATTTGGCCTCAAAATAGCTTATTGTCTCTGAGGATTTCATTGACATGAGATGATGAGGAGGTGTGTGTGTATGTGTGTGTGTGTGTGTGTGTGGGGGGGGGGGGGGGGGGGGGGGGGGGGGTTGATTGCATGTGTAAGTGTGTGTATGTTCAACACAATCCTGTTCTTCATGGGGACTAACAGAATACTGAGATCACAGGCCCGGCATACAGTAATTGTCATCTATTCATAAACTAAAATGTGACATATTTAACATTTACGACTACAGTTCCTGTTTCCTTGTTATTAACAGCTATCTTGTACAGTATGTGTGGCTAGTTGTCACATCTTCATGGTGTGAACTGTTCTTCTGCTTCTAGTGTAACCTGTAACCACTGTCTAAGCTGTTACGTTGACATGCTTCCTGATGTCAGTCGTGAGTCCGTTGTCTCCACAGCTGTTAGTGTCATTGTGATTATCCACTTTAAGGGATGGCATACCTTTATTCTAGAGTTAACATATCTCCAAAGGGGTTTAACGTTGTGGGTCTAATAGTGTATGTTTCTCTCTGTGTGTTTGTGTTGTGTAGGGGTCAGTGGAGCCTGGTCTTCTCTCACCCTGGACTAAAGTGACCCCAGCTTCCGAACCGAACCATACAGCATCACCACTCACTGACTGGTAAGGATAGTTAATAATAGAATATATGCTATTTAGCGGACACTTCTATGCACAGTCATGCATAGAGTTAACATACGGGTGGGCTCAGGAATTGAACCCACTATCCTGGCATCTCACGTGCGATGCTCTGCCAACGGAGCTACAGATGATTGTTAACGTGTTGTCTTCTCATCACATTGCTCTTAGACATGTACAGTATTGTCCTCTAGTTATGTTCCATATGTTTTGACTCTAGAGGCTCTAGAGACACTCTGTTCCTTTTTTAACGTCTTTAGGGATACCTTAAGGGCTCTTAAAATTCAAAACCAAATAGCTAAATGATCCTTGGTATGACCATTTTAAAACAATTCCATATAGCTTAGTAGAACCCCCCCTCCCCCGGCTTAGACAGGGCTTCGACTCTAGAGGGTTAATGATGTGACCCACCTTACACTAACAGTACATTATAACTAATGATGTGACCCACCTTACACTAACAGTACATAATGATGTTTAAGCTAATAACTGTCACTCAGTTCATATCTGGAGTATTGTTAGATACACACCTGTGTGTGTGTGTGTGTGTGTGTGTGTGTGTGTGTGTGTGTGTGTGTGTGTGTGTGTGTGTGTGTGTGTGTGTGTGTGTGACTCCATCGTGTCACTACAGTGTTATGTTCACAGCTTGTGGTCATGTCCCAGGCCTGATTATGAGATTGGTTTGGCAGCGGTCACCATTCTGTTACACTGACCCGGACACTGCCCACTGTGTGTGTGTGTGTGTGTGTGTGTGTGTGTGAAGTGGAGGGGACCTCTACCCGCTGTGTGTCTATGTGTGTGTGTGTGTGTGTCTGAAGCCCCTCTCAGCATGGTTAGCTGCTCTTTTACATCAGTCCCCATCCATCCCCATTTTGCCACAGAGCCTTTATAGATCTGATGAGGGACAACCTGCTGTTTAAACAAAGAACGGGTTAAATGAAGCATCATCAAACATGAACTACAAACACCTTTTATTCTCCTAAAGATACTGCACATGTATTGAATCTATTGTCTAATGATCATGGAAAAGCAACCCGTTTTGAGGACATTTTCACCATGTAAAACATCGCAGTCCAACCTCTAGGCATTCTCATTGTAATGTCCTCCAAACATCAGTATTCATATGCTGTGTCTCTGATCCAGACAGAATATCAGACTGTCCCTTGTGCCTGCCTGTCTCGTCCCTGTCCCTGTCCTCGTCCTTCTATAGTGACCATGGTATAGAGCTCTGTAATTGGCCACTAGCTTGCCTGTGACTGGCTGTGATCAGTGGAATGATGGGAACGTATCGGTGCTTGGAGAGAGCAGCTATTAAAACATTACAGCAGCCATTACTGCCGCCTGTCTGGACTAACGAACATATGCTCCCTCTACCAATGCCTAAACTCTTATTTATGGATTTAATTTAATGTGCAGGAAGAAATTTCAATTAAAATTTGGTCTTCCGCTGCCTCCGGAGAGTGGCAGAGTATAATAACATGGTAATTTTTTATGCATCTTTATGAGGAATGAGAAAATGAATTATTTGTGACAAGCTGTAATGATTGGGACTTGGAACAGTTGTAGCTGAACAGTTTGAGGCCCGTTGTTCTGGCACTGAGCTGAAAGAGAGAGAGGTGAAGCTTGCACAGAAGCACACACACCAACACACACAGATAAAGGTGTGCACGCTCACACTGAAACAAATCTGGGATGTTTTCATTCATGTTCTGTGGAGTTAGGAGGTTACTTTTGTGGTTTCAAAGCACTGTTCCTATGTCTTTTCCAGCATGGTCAGATACTGCAGATTTAGACAGGGATAACAGTAGGGGGAGGCAGAGCAGAGGAGACAGTGGGAGAGGAGAGTGGGGGGGGGGTCTCCTGTAGGGAAAGTGAGGAGTCTTGTCTTGTAAATGAGTCATGCAGGCAGGGGATCCTGTTCCCCTGTCTGATGTCATCACAATGTTTGATGTCATTAGAGTGCGTGTACTAGTGTGTACCATATAGGAATAGCAGGTCCTCCACGTCAAGGTCACAGCACACATTATTATTCACAGGCTACAGCCTTCCGAACAGGGCCCATCACTTTAGTAATGATCACACAACCCCCCTCACTCTCTCTCTCGCTCTCTCTCTCGCTCTCTCTCTCGCTCTCTCTCTCGCTCTCTCTCTCGCTCTCTCTCACACCCCTGTTTGATATCCATCTATTTAAACCAGTTTGAGGGAAATGTTTGATATTATGCAGCTCATATATCCAGTAGAGGTTGATACTATAGTTGTGCTTCAGAACAGTATCAGTCTCCATATTGTCAGGGACATTCTGTGACACACTAACTACACTTGACTGGACAGTCTCTGTGAGTGTAGGGGTGGACGAGCTATGTGTGTTTGTGCGGCCAACTGAAAGTGGGCATTAGTGTCCTCTGAATGTGTCACCAGGTTAGAAGAGGGCCACCTGTGTGTGTGTGTGAATGTGTGTGAATGTGTGTGTGTGTGTAATTGTATGTGTGCACAGTGGTGCATGTGTTTGCCTCAAGAAATGTTGTCCAGAACAGCCGGAAATAAAGACCTGCTGAACAGCAAAATGAACAAAAACATCACATTTCGTCATAATATATACGCAAACTGATTCGACTGGGAAGCATGCAACAGGCTTAACGGTCCCTCTTGCTCTGTATATTTGCACCGGAGGTCACTTTCTCTCCCAGAGTTCCCTGCTAATGAAGCCCCACCTTCATGCAAATGATCACACTGTTAACCCCAATCAGAGGGGTCGCTGAGTGTGCATCAATCCCCATCTCCCTGAGTGCTACAAGGGGTTAGGGCTACAAGGTTCCACCTTCACAGACACACAGGTAATTAACGTGACTTAGGCAGTGAGAGACTGCGAGCCACTGGGGTGTGTGTGTTAAAAATGGGGTTCAACCTTGTGTCAAGGCACTATTACGACTGAGTGCACAGGTTATCACCCAAGTGTACACTCACTTTACTCTCAATTAGCCATTGCTGTTGTCTCGTCTGAACATGACAGAAGGTGTTACTTGTGGATCACAATGATCTGCTTCTGAAAGTAGCTGTTCTAGCATCTTAAATCATAATAAATGCCATTTAACAGACGCTTTTATCCAAATTTACTTACATACATCGTATGCACGCATGACTGTATGGGTGGTCCCAGGAATTGAACCCACTGCGCAGGTATTACAAACATCATGGTCTACCAACTGAGCTACAGAGGACCATCTTGGCTACATGTTTATTTTGTCTGTCTGAGACTGATTGAAGATGTTAGTTCTCGGTTTAGTGTCTCTAAGCTTGGTGTTATTTCCTGTTGTCCTGTAAGGGTCTAGTCTGTTTGACTTGGATGACTGTGAGTGGTTGGAGGTTGGTGCTGAACCGATGACCTTGAAACTACAGTTCCTAACAGTGGTCCAGTGTTAGTGATGCTCTGAGACAAACACAGGAAATGTTGAATGTTCAATAATGTGTAGCCCACATGTTTGAGATGTCACAGAGGCTTGAGGTAGAAGTTGCTGTTATCCACAGATCTACGATCAGTTTACCCCCACCCCCAATCCTAACCTTAACCAAGAGGTGGATGGATAAAGATCTTGGACCAGTGGTAATAGGAGAAATGATCTACATCATGATGAAGGTTACAGATTCACAGGTGAATGTTTTTGGTGTGTCACTGAGATGTCAGTCGCTCCATTGTTATTCACTGTCTATCTCTCTACCCCTCTTCTTTAATGTATTCTCAGACATATCTGCTGCTCTGCTGTGTGCACATGCATGTGTTTGTACGTGCGTACATGTACTTTTGTGTATGCGTGCAGGCGTGTGTGTGTGTATAGCCTGCTTCCGAGGCAGAAGACGACGGGGTTACAAGTGAAGTGTACTTGTTCCTGGTATCCATTCCAGAGGACACACACGTACTATGTATCCCAAATGGCCCCCTTTTCTCCTACATAGTGCACTACTTTTGACCAAGGCCCTATGGGTCCTGGTTTAAATCAAATCAAATCAAATGTATTTATATAGCCCTTCTTACATCAGCTGATATCTCAAAGTGCTGTACAGAAACCCAGCCTAAAACCCCAAACAGCAAGCAATGCAGGTGTAGAAGCACGGTGGCTAGGAAAAACTCTCTAGAAAGGCCAAAACCTAGGAAGAAACCTAGAGAGGAACCAGGCTATGAGGGGTGGCCAGTCCTCTTCTGGCTGTGCCGGGTGGAGATTATAACACCACATGGCCAAGATGTTCAAATGTTCATAAATGACCAGCGTGGTCAAATAATAATAATCATAGTAGTTGTCGAGGGTGCAACAAGTCAGTAACACAAGAGTAAGTGTCAGTTGGCTTTTTCATAGCCGATCTTTGAGAGTATCTCTACCACTCCTGCTGTCTCTAGAGAGTTGAAAACAGCAGGTCTGGGACAGGTAGCACGTCCGGTGAACAGGTCAGGGTTCCAGCAGGTTTGGGACAGCAGGTCTGGGACAGGTAGCACGTCCGGTGAACAGGTCAGGGTTCCATAGCCGCAGGCAGAACAGTTGGAACTGGAGCAGCAGCACGGCCAGGTGGACTGGGGACAGCAAGGAGTCATCAAGCCAGGTAGTCCTGAGGCATGGTCCTAGGGCTCAGGTCCTCCGAGAGAGAGAAAGAAAGAGAGAAAGAGAGAATTAGAGAGAGCATATTTAAATTCATACAGGACACCGGAAAAGACACATACTCCAGATGTGACAGACTGACCCTAGCCCCCGACACATAAACTACTGCAGCATAAATACTGGAGGCTGAGACAGGAGGGGTCAGGAGACACTGTGGCCCCATCCGATGAAACCCCCGGACAGGGCCAAACAGGTAGGATATAACCCCACCCACTTTGCCAAAGCACAGCCCCCACACCACTGGAGGGATATCTCCAACCACCAACCTACCATCCCGAGACAAGGCCGAGTATAGCCCACAAAGATCTCCGCCACGGCACAACCCAAGGGGTGGCGCCTACCCAGACAGGAAGACCACGTAAGTGACTCAACCCACTCAAGTGACGCACCCCTCCCAGGGACGGCATGGAAGAACACCAGTAAGCCAGTGACTCAGCCCCTGTAATAGGGGTAGAGGCAGAGAATCCCAGTGGAGAGAGGGGAAACCGGCCAGGCAGAGACAGCAAGGGCGGTTCGTTGCTCCAGCCTTTCCGTTCACCTTCACACCCCTGGACCAGACTACACTTAATCATAGGACCTACTGAAGAGATGTGTCTTCAGTAAAGACTTAAAGGTTGAGACTGAGTCTGCGTCTCTCACATGCATAGGCAGACTATTCCATCAAAATTGAGCTCTATAGGAGAAAGCCCTGCCTCCAGCTGTTTGCTTAGAAATTCTAGGGACAATTAGGAGGCCCGCGTCTTGTGACCGTAGCATACGTGTAGGTATGTACGGCAGGACCAAATCGGAAAGATAGGTAGGAGCAAGCCCATGTAATGCTTTGTAGGTTAGCAGTAAAACCTTGAAATCAGCCCTTGCCTTAACAGGAAGCCAGTGTAGGGAGGCTAGCACTGGAGTAATATGATCACATTTTTTGGTTCTAGTCAGGATTCTAGCAGCCGTATTTAGCAATAACTGAAGTTTATTTAGTGCTTTATCCGGGTAGCCGGAAAGTAGAGCATTGCAGTAGTCCAACCTAGAAGTAACAAAGGCATGGATTCATTTTTCTGCGTCATTTTTGGACAGAAAGTTTCTGATTTTTGCAATGTTACATAGATGGAAAAAAGCTGTCCTTGAAACAGTCTTGATATGTTCTTCAAAAGAGAGATCAGGGTCCAGAGTAACGCCGAGGTCCTTCACAGTTTTATTTGAGACGACTGTACAACCATCCAGATTAATTGTCAGATTCAACAGAAGATCTCTTTGTTTCTTGGGACCTAGAACAAGCATCTCTGTTTTGTCCGAGTTTAAAAATAGAATGTTTGCAGCCATCCACTTCCTTATGTCTGAGACACAGGCTTCTAGCGAGGGCAATTTTGGGGCTTCACCATGTTTCATTGAAATGTACAGCTGTGTGTCATCCGCATAGCAGTGAAATTTAACATTAAGTTTTCGAATGACATCCCCAAGAGTTAAAATATATAGTGAAAACAATAGTGGTCCTAAAACGGAACCTTGAGGAACACCGAAATTTACAGTTGATTTGTCAGAGGACAAACCATTCACAGAGACAAACTGATATCTTTCCGACAGATAAGATGTAAACCAGGCCAGAACTTGTCCATGTAGACCAATTTGGGTTTCCAATCTCTCCAAAAGAATGTGGTGATCGATGGTATCAAAAGCAGCACTAAGATCTAAGAGCACGAGGACAGATGCAGAGCCTCGGTCTGACGTCATTAAAAGGTAATTTACCACCTTCACAAGTGCAGTCTCAGTGCTATGATGGGGTCTAAAACCAGACTGAAGCGTTTTGTATACATTGTTTGTCTTCAGGAAGGCAGTGAGTTTCTGCGCAACAGCTTTTTCAAAATTTTTTGAGAGGAATGGAAGATTCGATATAGGCCGATAGTTTTTTTATAATTTCTGGGTCAAGATTTGGCTTTTTCAAGAGAGGCTTTACTACTGCCACTTTTAGTGAGTTTGGTACACATCCGGTGGATAGAGAGCCGTTTACTATGTTCAACATAGGAGGGCCAAGCACAGAAAGCAGCTCTTTCAGTTGTTTAGTTGGAATAGGGTCCAGTATGCAGCTTGAAGGTTGAGGCCATGATTATTTTCATCATTGTGTCAAGAGATATAGTACTAAAACACTTTAGTGCCTCCCTTGATCCTAGGTCCTGGCAGAGTTGTGCAGACTCAGGACAACGGAGCTTTGGAGGAATACGCAGATTTAAAGAGGAGTCAGTAATTTGCTTTCTAATGATCATGATCTTTTCCTCAGAAGTTCATGAATTCCTTACTGCTGAAGTGAAAACCATCCTCTCTTGGGGAATGCTGCTTTTTAGTTAGCTTTGCGACAGTATCAAAAAGACATTTCGGATTGTTCTTATTTTCCTGAATTAAGTTGGAAAAATAGGATGATCGAGCAGCAGTGAGGGCTCTTCGATACTACACAGTACTGTCTTTCCAAGCTAGTCGGAAGACTTCCAGTTTGGTGTGGCGCCATTTCCGTTCCAATTTTCTGGAAGCTTGCTTCAGAGCTGGTGTATTTTCTGTATACCAGGGAGCTAGTTTCTTATGACAAATGTTTTTAGTTTTTAGGGGTGCAACTGCATCTAGGGTATTGCGCAAGGTTAAATTGAGTTCCTCAGTTAGGTGGTTAACTGATTTTTGTCCTCTGACGTCCTTGGGCAGGCAGAGGGAGTCTGGAAGGGCATCAAGGAATCTTTGGGTTGTCTGAGAATTTATAGCACGACTTTTAATCTTCCTTGGTTGGGGTCTGAGCAGATTATTTGTTGCAATTGCAAACGTAATAAAATGGTGGTCCGATAGTCCAGGATTATGAGGAAAAACATTAAGATCCACAACATTTATTCCATGGGACAAAACTAGGTCCAGAGTATGACTGTGGCAGTGAGTAGGTCCATGTTGGACAAAACCCACTGAGTTGATGATGGCTCCGAAAGCCTTTTGGAGTGGGTCATGTGAATATTAAAGTCACCAAAAATTTGAATATTATCTGCGATGACTACAAGGTCCGATAGGAATTCAGTGAACTCAGTGAGGAACGCTGCATATGGCCCAGGAGGCCTGTAAACAGTAGCTATAAAAAGTGATTGAGTAGGCTGCATAGATTTCATGACTAGAAGCTCAAAAGACAAAAATTGTAAATTGAAATTTGCTATCGTAAATGTTAGCAACACCTCCGCCTTTGCGGGATGCGCGGGGGATATGGTCACTAGTGTAACCAGGGGGTGAGGCCTCATTTAACACAGTAAATTCATCAGGCTTAAGCCATGTTTCAGTCAGGCCAATCACATCAAGATTATGATCAGTGATTTAGTTCATTGACTATAACTGCCTTTGAAGTGAGGGATCTAACATTAAGTAGCCCTATTTTGAGATGTGCGGTATCACAATCTCTGTCAATAATGGCAGGGATGGGGGAGGTCTTTATACTAGTGAGATTGCTAAGGCGAACACCGCCATCTTTAATTTTGCCCAACCTAGGACGAGGCACAGACACGGTCTCAATGGGGATAGCTGAGCTGACTACACTGACTGTGCTAGTGGCAGACTCCACTAAGCTGGCAGGCTGGCTAACAGCCTGCTGCCTGGCCTGCACCCTATCTCATTGTGGAGCTAGAGGAGTTAGAGCCCTGTCTATGTTCGTAGATAAGATGAGAGCACCCCTCCAGCTAGGATGGAGTCCGTCACTCCTCAACAGGCCAGGCTTGGTCCTGTTTGTGGGTGAGTCCCAGAAAGAGGGGCAATTATCTACAAATTCTATCTTTTGGGAGGGGCAGAAAACAGTTTTCAACCAGCGATTGCGTTGTGAGACTGCTGTAGAGCTCATCACTCCCCCTAACTGGGAGGGGGCCAGAGATAATTAATCGATGCCGACACATCTTTCTAGCTGATTTACACGCTGAAGCTATGTTGCGCTTGGTGACCTCTGACTGTTTCATCCTAACATCGTTGGTGCCGACGTGGATAACAATATCTCTATACTCTCTACACTCGCCAGTTTTAGCTTTAGCCAGCACCGTCTTTAGATTAGCTTTAACGTCGGTAGCCCTGCCCCCTGGTAAACAATGTATGATCGCTGGATGATTCATTTTAAGTCTAATACTGCGGGTAATGGAGTCGCCAATAACTAGGGTTTTCAATTTGTCAGAGCTAATGGTGGGAGGCTTCGGCGTCTCAGACCCCATAACGGGAGGTGTAGAGACCAGAGAAGTCTCGGCCTCTGACTCCGACTCGCTTAATGGGGAGAACCGATTGAAAGTTTCTGTCGGCTGAATAAGCGACACCAGTTGAGCATTCCTACAGCGTTTCCCTCCAGAAGCCATGAGAAAGTTGTCCGGCTGCGGGGACCGTGCGAGGGGGTTTATACTAACGTTACTATCTGTACTTACTGATGGCACAGACGCTGTTTCATCCTTTCCTACACTGAAATTGCCCTTGCCTAACGATTGCGTCTGAAGCTGGGCTTGCAGCACAGCTATCCTCGCCGTAAGGCGATCGTTCTCCTGTATGTTATGAGTACAACGTCTACAATTAGAAGGCATCATGTTAATGTTACTACTTAGCTTCGGCTGTTTGAAGTCCTGACGAACCATGTCCAGATAAAACCTCCGGGGTGAAAAAGTTGAGTGAAAAAAGTTGAGTGAGGGAAAAACAAAAAATATACGGTAATCAAAAAGTAAAAACCGTGAAGTAGTCAGTAGTGCAGTAGTGTTAAAGTAGTGCACTATATAGGGAATAGGGTGCCATTTGGGATGTTTTGGGATGTAGACATACTGATCACTGATCCAGTATTCACATCATTAGCCCTCAGGTCATAGGGGAGTATTCTAGTTAGAGGACTATTGAAAAACTACCATAAGAGAACTGTCATTGGGTTGACTGGCATAAACCAATCAGCATTTCCCATGGTCTGGTATTCAATTACTGTAGTTATATTCTGAATTCAATCTATTCTCAATGAAAAACAACACAATTAGGGGTATTTCTTATTGGTTTGACTAGAGAGCGCGTCAATGTTCGTCTTGTCTTGTACTTTAGTTGTTTAAGGCTATTCAACTGGTGGCCAGCGGGCCAGATCCGGGCCATTTATTAGTTTAGAATGGCCCTTAGATTCCCGTAGAAATCCGATGTTTAGTGCCAAAAGGAGCCCTCGTTCAATATTCTCCAATGGGAGAATCTGTTTTCCTGTAGTCCTGTCCATTAAATGTGGTCAATCAATATCACCCAACATACCAGTTCAAGATAATCAGAACTGCTAACGGGTACAGGGTCAGGGTCCGATCATCATCTAGCCTGCAAAGTCGCTTCGTAGTCTGCTGAACAGCATGATCTACTTTTACATAACGATGTTCGGTGGCTAAGCAACAGTCATAAAGCTATGAAGAGAGCAGCCTATGTGCGTTTAGGGAGGAGGCGGTTGCTTATCTCTGTGATTGCCGCCACAAGAAAGCAAACACATAACTAATGGAGATGCTTGATGAGGAGTTCCTATCAAGCAATTGAATGGATTTAATTTGGGACTACTTCTTTTCAAAAATAAATGTTTTATTTCCCTTCACTGCGCAACTATGCGGGTGAGAGAGACTTCTGCACAAAAGCTAGTCAACTAAGATATGCCATACATAAAAGGTTTCTATGTGTAAAAAAAACAACAATAACAAAACAAGTGTTACGTTCATTGATTGAAGGATCGGACCAAGGTGCAGCGTGGTAAGCGTACATCATACAAAACCAAAATAAATAGAAAACGTAACGTTCAGTAGGGCATACAGCACAGTACCAAAAACAAGATCCCACAATCTAAGGTGGGAAAAAGGGCTGCCTAAGTATGACAACGACAAACAGCTGTCTCTGATTGGGAAACATACTAGGCCAACAAAAAAATAGAAACAGATTTCCCACCCTAGTCACACCCTGACCTAACCAAATAGAGAATTAAAGGGATCTCTAAGGTCAGGGCGTGACAACAAGACAGATAAAATAACAAAATTATAAAGAAATTGAAAATAGAACAAAATAGAATGCTGGTCAACTGAGATATTCCATGCATAAAAGGTTTCCTATGTCTAAATAAAAACAAACGATGAAGCAATGTATGTAAAATGGACAGAACAGTGGAAATGTATTGATGTGTTGCAGGTCAACTTTGTTATAAGTAAAAATGTGTTCCATTATTTAAACAATTTGATGCACTAAATGAGGCTAATCTTAAAGCACTTATAATGTACTTTCAGCAACAGTTATTTTAATAAAAGTGCCTCATGTGAACTTACAATAACTTCCTGAACTATTCACATGGTAAGTTGGCAGTGCTTTCCCCTAAAGAGGCTCTGTTCTCGCTCCCTCTTTCTCCCTCTCTTTCCTCTTTGTCTCTTCCTCTCCTCTCTCTCTTTACTCGCTCTCTCTGCTATTTCTCTCTTTCTCTCTCTTTCTCTTTCACTCTCTCCTGGGGTTTCTTGGTGGGTCTGGAGAAGGTAAAAGAGCGAGAGAGAGAGAGACAGGGAGAGAGAGAGAGAAAGAAATACAACCTTGTCTCTAAAATGGACACTGTGCCAGCCATCCGGGGCTCCATTGTTCCCCTGTGTGATGTGGAGAAGAAAGGCAGATGGAGAGAAAGAAAGAAGAGAGGGAGAGAGGAGAAAGAGTTGTTTGATAGTGCTGTGGAGTCTGTGTGAATGAACAGTGAAGGGCACCCACTGTCTTCCAGCGACCTCCATTTGGTACTGTATGGTCCCTTTTACTGCACTGTCTACCGCCACAATACCTCCTTTCTGCTCCTCCTCTCTCTTAAAGAAAAAAAGGATTAGTAAAACAGAGGAATTGCATGTCCAGATTCCCAACTATCAGCCACAATGCACACAAAAGAGGGCAGAGATTTTCTCTCTTCTTGCTATTTTTCTCTCCTCTCCTCTCCCCTCTTCTCCTCTCCCCTCTTCTCCTCTCCTCTCCCCTCTTCTCCTCTCTCTCTTCTCTCCTCCCCTCCTCTCCCCTCTTCTCCTCTCCCCTCTTCTCCTCTCCTCTCTCTCCTCTCTCTCTTCTCTCCTCCCCTCCTCTCCCCTCCCCTCTTCTACCGTCCTTCTCTCTCTCTCTCTCTCTCTCTCTCTCTCTCTCTCTCTCTCTCTCTCTCTCTCTCTCTCTCTCTCTCTCTCTCTCTCTCTCTCGTTAGCTGAGGTAAATGTGATTGTGGTAATGTTTTTAACTACCAGAGGAATGCAGGGTATTTTAGGCCAGGGAATGATGGACAAGAGCAGCTGCATTTCCTGTTTATCCAGCTCATGTCTGAGATACTGAAGAGGAACAGGGGATGCATTCATCCCTCCTTCTCTCTACCTTCACTGACCCCCTCCTCCGGGCCTCCTCCCATTCTTCTCCCCCTCTATCTCTCTATCACACTCTTTCTGACTCTCTTAATTTCTTTCTCTGACTTGCTCCACTCTTTCCCTTCCAATTCTGCCTTGCCATTCACTCACTCACTCTCTCTCGTTTGCTCTCTTGCTCTTCCTCTCCCACACAACAGCATCTATCAGACAACTGTCCTGTTATCTGAGGCTGTATAATACCAGTCAAGACGTAGATGCACACGGAGGAGATGCACTCGTTTGTTTGTCCTCCTCCTCTCTCTATCTCTCCCAGTCCACTGCCAAGGCCTGTGCCCTTGAAAGACGGCATACAGACAGACAGACAGACACAGAGGCTGGAACAAATTAAAAGACTTGTGTCTTGTCCTGTCTAGTCACTATTGTACTGATTCATGGTTTGAGTACAGACTGACTGAATGACTGCATCTGAGTCAACGTTACACAACTCTCCAACCCAAGGCTCTTTTTGTCAATCTGGCTTGGGAAGATAGCTAGTCCTTATATAGTAGAACTAACTGTCTGCCTCACATTGACTGACCGGCTATTTTAATCCTTGTCTGGCATTGGCAGTGGCCATCTAGTCAGACCCAATAATTAGTTCTTTACAAAGTGTCTGAATGTCACTGAAAAGTCAGTTATTGGATATGGTGGTTTTAAAGGAAATGTATAATACCAAATTGTTCAAAGTTTGAAAGTGGAGAAGTTCTCAAAGTTCAGGAATGAAGGTCGCCCTTCTTAATCCGAAACAGTTAATTTTGTATCATACACATTCAATGTTTAAAATAGCCACACAATATATTGAATGTACAATAAGTACATTCTAATTCCATCTCTTCAAAATAACATGTTTCAAAGTTTGAAAGTTCCATTCTTGCACACATTCTTTTACATACATACTGAATATAAAGTAAATACATTCCAAATTCATCTCTTAAAAAATATGTTTTAAAGTTAAAACAGTATTCAAACCCACCCCTATTTCAGAAGTGTCACTACAAAACAAACTCTCCCTCCCTTTTAGTGAAGTGTAAATATGACCCTTGACCTTGTCCTGCATCTCATTGTTTCTGTTACTGTGTCTCTCCTTCAAGTCCGTCCCCTCTCAAAGGCGCTCTGAAGTAATGAAGATGGAAGATGAAACAACAGCAACAATTATATTTGTCAGTGAATTAAACCTCCATCAATCTCACTTAATCACTCTCTAATATCTCCTCAGAAGCTGAAATAGAAGCATAACGCTGTTGAAGGTTAATGGGCTTTTTTCTTAAACTTCTCGGGAGGAGAGCGAAGGAGTGGGGTTTTAGGCATGTTAGTAATAACAATGGTTACCAAAACGACAGGTTGTAGATATGACCATGCATCATTGACAAAAATATCTCTATCTTTCTCTACACCCCATACCCCCCCAATCCCCTAACTCATTCCCAAACCTTCTCCTTCAAGTGAGCAAGTAAAAGCCCAGTCCTCCCACATGCTGTTTAGGGGGGAGAGATGAGTCCGACAGTTCCTCTCTTCCGCTCTCTGTAGTGTCGCCCACAGGTGGCTCGTCCTCTCCTTCAGCACAGCTGGCCTCCGATTGTCTCAGCACAGCACTGTGTGTGTGTGTCCGTGCGTGTGTGTGCGTGCGTGCGTGCATACGTTTGTGTGAGTGTGTCTGTGTGTGTTGTGCGGTGTATGTGTGTCAGCACTGCATGTGTGTGTGATTGACTGTGTGTGTGTGCGTGTGTGTGTGTGTGTATATATCAAAACCTCAGCAGATGGATTGCTGTTTATAGCCAGTAAATAAAGGACCTGCCTGGTAAACATAAGAACAGGGATTCATATATTATCCCAGGATTAGAAAGAAGAGAAGAGAAGAGAAAACAGAAGATTGCACAGGTTGTGTGATTTACAGTTGAACCCTTAGGGAGGCAGGAAGCCCGGTCAGCCCAGTGCAGTCTCAGATGAGTGGCTATTTCCTAGCGTGTCAAAGGGTCAGAGGTCATGGCTGGTCACAGAGGTGGACAGGGTTGAACAGAGACCCAGGTCTCCAATCTCTGATCGATATTACAGGCCAGGTTGTATATCTCCATTTGACACAAAGATGTACCCACACACACACACGCACACACTCACAAACATACACATGCACACACACAAATCAAAATCAAATCAAAGTTTATTGGTCGCTTACAAAGTTTAGCCGATGTTCTAGCGGGTGCAGTGAAATGCTTATGTTACTATCTTCTAACAATGTAGTTAAATGTCAAACAAGTACACAAAAAAATGTATAATAATAAAATACAAAAATGGACTCTGCCTACGCCAAATCCAACAGGAACCAGGATTCGTTGGACCAGGCAACATCTTTCCACTCAACTGTCCAGTGTTGGTGATCCCGTAGTCACTGTAGCCGTTTCTTCTTGTTATTAGCTGATAGGAGTGAAACCCGGTGTGGTCATCTAAAGCGCCGTTATTTGCCTGTTTGTGGCCCACATGTTAGCTTGCCATTCTCTTTCGACCTTGCAATTCTTTTTCGACCTTGCCGTTCTTCTTCGACTTGCCATTCTCCTTCGACCTCTTAAGTTTTTGTTATAAATGACCAATCAACTTCAATGAACGATGGAGATTAATTGGGTTTTCTGGCCATTATATAATTTGTGACCCACCGCCTAGATTCAGTCCTGTGTAGCAAAATTTGAAATAGTGTTTTTTTACATTGGATAAAAGTAGAGACTCCGAGCTAGAAAATTGTATATCATACACTGCAGTTGAGGAACAATTCTGCTTTGAAAGTTGATAAACTTACTTTTGAGAAAATGGCCTGTGAATGTTTTGTCTACTCTTAGCCCTATTTATCTCTTTAAGGATTCACAGTGTAGTAAACAACCAAATATTTCAAGATGAAAAGTGGTGAAAGTAGTAGCAAAAACTAACAGTAAAAATACACTTTATCTAGTCCTTGGCCTATATCCTAGTCTGACTTTGATGCAGATCATGTTGTTCTTCACATTACCGTCTCTGGTAAACACACACTATATCAAATAAAATCTAAGTTTATTTGTCACATGCACATGATACAGAAGGTGTACAGGGAAATTGTTAATTGCATATTGAAGTCTTTTGTTTAGACATGTAGCTAGCCAATTAGCTAGCTAAACAATTAACCATAATCCCAACTCTAATGCCATATTCAAAAAAATCTCTGACTTCCGAGCATTCAAAACAACTGGGAACTCAGAAAGAAAACGAGCTTCGGCTGGATTTTTTATTTATTTGAATGGTCATCCAACTTGGAATTCCAACTCGGGAACTCAGGCCTCTTTCTAGAGCTCCGACTTTTCGACCTGAAGATCACTGACCTCTTGATTTGACCTCATATTTTTCAGAGTTGTTTTGAATGTGGCAATACTACCGTGTATTAATCTGTAGGTAGCTAAAGCTAACCAACTAGGTGCAATGTTAGCTAGCTAGCTAACATTAGGCTATAACTAGCAATTCAAATGGATTTCTGAGATACTAATAATATTACTATACATATCATACACGTAACATTAGCTAGTGAGCCAGCCAGCTAACGTTAGCTAGCTAGCAAACAGACCACTTTAAGTTGCAATGAAAATGACTTTCTGACAAATTTAGAAACGTATAATATCTGAAATTAGACTCTTACCGGTATACATGGATGAACACTTTTCCTTCTCTGTCGTGGATGCCATGGTTGCCCTTAGCTTGAAGAGACAGGGGATTTATACAACAGCCTTCTTTCTGTGTTCTCTTTTTGGACTCTTCGCATTTGGCAATCATTTCTCTGATTCCACTTCTTCTGTGACAATGACACCATTTCTTCCCCGCCATTGTCATCGGAAGACTCTACAATGTCTGGTTCAATTAAAATGTTTTTACCTAAATCAGGGATTTCCTCACTGTTTGATTCATTTTCAGAGTCAAAGAGAGTCAACAAGGCACGATCATCCTCCAGAAAGTAGTCCATCACAACTTTTTCCCACTGAGCTTTGTCTATAGTGCTATTTACTTCAGGGCAGCAATGTTGAAAGCAGTAGAAAAACTTTTTCAGGTCTTCATGATATCTTTAAAAAAAAACACGGTAGACAGGATTATCCACACATACTGAGCAACTCATGTCGTAGATAGAATCACCAATCTGAACTCATCTCTCGGCATGTCCAGTCCATCCATTATCTCAGCATTTATGGCTAGTGGGAAGGTTCCTGTATTTTTCCATGGCTAAACCAACTAAGCTTGTAATTTAACAATTGTATTCGTATTTACAGATGGAGTACAAGTTTGTTATTAAGGTACATGACAGTTCAGATGTTCCAGAAGGCATTTATGCAACAACAAAAAAAAATTGATAAAAAAAAACATCAAAAATCGAATGCCTCTCCTGTGAGGTAGTGACGTGGGACGTCTAGTTTCTGGAAACGTCTCTCATTTAAGGTCCTCCAAAGTCTTTTATGTCATTTATCTTGGTTTGGTAATATAGTTAAGTCCCAAAGTTTCGACATTTACAGTATGTTAACTAATCAGATGAGCAGCCTGACTTGTTTGCCACCTTTTTTGCATCATTTATTTGAACCATAATGTTTTTCAATTAATCATCAATCCAGAGGACTCTAATAGTTAATTTCTTGTCAATTCTTGTCAACAATTAGCATAAATAATTGTACACATTCTTCCAGTGCTGCATCTGGATTCACTTCCTCGCACACATCAGACAATCATACATTACTTTAGGCCCAACCTTTGGCACCTTGGCTTTCCTTGTTATTGACGCAATGTTATTTATGGTCACTACAGCCAATGGTAACGGATGTTTCTTTGGAGCAAAGCTCTGCATTATTAGTGAAGATATGATCAATACAATTGGACGTCACAGATCCAACACTATTGCTATGCACTCTAGTTGGTGGAGTGATAACCTGGATAATATTACAGGCATTAGTCACGTTTAGAAGTTCCCTCTTCAGAGGACAGCTATTTGCTAACCAGTCAATGTTCAGGTCACCCATAAAATAGACCTCTCTGTTAACATCACACATGTTATCAAGCATTTGCACACATATTATCCAAATACTGACTGTTATCATTTGGTGGGCTATAGCAGCACCTCTGCTATAGCCCACCAAATGCTATAGCAGAGGCTTTAGATGAGGAAAGTGAACGTGCAACCACAACACTTGACATAAGATCCTCTCAATTATGATTTATAGGAATATGACCCTGAACATATACCGCAACACCTCCGCCATAGGCATTGTTGTCTTTTGTGTAGATGTTATATCCTTGTATTGCTACTGCTATCATCAAATACATTATCTAATTGAGTTTAAGGGATGGCCAGCATATGATTGTTGTCTGATGTTTCCAAGTTATTGATTTCATGAACCTTACATACACTGAGTGTACAAAACATTAAGGACACCTGCTCTTTCCATGACATAGACTGACCAGGTGAATCCATGTAACGGTCGTCGTGTGAAATGGACCAAGGCGCAGCGGGTTGAGTGCTCATTTTATCTTTATTTTGAGACACGTAACAAAAACAAAACAAGAAAACGTACGAAACGAACAGTATTGCAGGCTAACACAGCAGTGCAACAACAACTTCCCACAAAGGGACAGGTGAAACTGGCTACCTAAGTATGACTCTCAATCAGCAACAACGATGTACAGCTGTTCCTGATTGAGAGCCATACCAGGCCAACACAAAGAAATACACAACATAGTTCTTAATGTTTTGTACACTCACTGTATATTAATATGAGCTATTCTTAGCCCCTTCCTGGGTTGCTTGTTGGAGATAGACATAATATGGAGAGAAAAAATAATAAGCAAAATAAAAACAATAACATTGTTTAGCTAATAGTCAGTCAATCAGGCGCTTGTGAGTGTTGGTGTGTATGTGATGTTGGGTTGAAGCTACTGACCAGGAAGCTTGGCTCTCTCACTCCTCCAGGATTTTGGGAGGGAAGGTGGACAATGAGCTTGTCGTAGCATATATATGCAATGTCCCCACGCTCTCTGACAGCTTTCATAGCTGGGATATCCTTTCCGCCTCTGGTGCACTGGAGTACTCATTGAGGAAGATGTTGGTTCCTCTCAAGTTCTTGGCTCTCTCCAGAACAGCCATCTTGTCCTTGAACTTTAGAAACTTGACCACTATCAGCCTGGGTCTGTCACCTGGGCTCATTCCAGGTTTTCCAGACCCGTGGGCGCGCTCCACCTCAATCTTCCTATGATCCATCTGTAGCTTTTCTTTGTCACGTTCTCCTCATTCCATCCAGGTCTCATGTGGAGACTGGTGTGCCATCCACAACAATGTTATTCCGCCTCGATTGTCCCTCTAGACAGTCATCTTGCTGCAAGTCTCTTTCATCCACCTTTCCCTGGGAGAACTGCAAATGGTTCTGAAAGTCTTGGACCTCTCTGGTCAGATCATCTATTATTTTGTTAGTGGAGTCCACCAGTATTTGGAAAATCTTTTGCAGCTATTTTACTGTTGCTGTAACAATTGCTTGAAGATATCTTGTTGTTGATGTAAAAAAATCCCACAACTGTGATAAAGTAACACTGTCCTCTCCATTACTCCAAACTTATTTAACCTTGGGGTGCATGATGGTAGCAACATAGGCTAACGCTGGTACTCCATGCAGTTCCAGCCAGCACAGCTTGCAGGGCAGATGGAAACAGCAACAAACATCAGGGATTTAAACAGCAGGAATTTAAACAGCCTATCCGCAGTCCCAGCCACAAAGGCTAACCGCTCAAACATTCAAGGAAGCCTGACTAGCTTGATAGCTAGAAGCTAGACTATTTGCTTTGCCAAGCAGCAGCTCTTCAGACTTTAGGGTTTGGCAGTATCCCGGGACAGATAGTAGAGTCCCAGCATCTGAGGCTATGCGCATCGCAGGATCCAAACTAAACATGTAGGCTAGTGAATAAAGCACTCTCTTGGTCAGCATGCATCACTCTGATGGCGATCACGGATAGTGTATAAATAATATGGACTGTATGTGAATAGCTAAGGTGTGGACAGCAGTAGTTACATAGGATGAGCCATGACTAGAATACAATATATAAATATCATGTGGGTAAAACAGTATGTAAACATTATTAAGGATCATATCACCTCCAACTTACCCGACACCCTAGACCCACTATAGTTTGCATACTGCCCCAACAGATCCACGGACAACGCAATCGCCATTGACCTGCACACAGCCCCATCTCACCTGAACAAGAGGAATACCTATGTAAGAATGCTGTTCATCGATTACAGCCTTCAGACATCATAGTGCCCTCCAAGCTCATCACTAATCTCAGGGCCCTGGGTCTGAACCCCTCCCTGTGCAACTGGGTCAGGATCTAGCTTAGTGATGAGCTTTCAAGGCACTATGGTGTTGAACGCTGAGCTATAGTCAATGAATAGCATTCTCACATAGGTGTTCCTTTTGACCAGGTGTGAAAGGGCAGTGTGGAGTGCAATAGAGATTGCATCATCTGTGGATCTGTTGGGGCGGTATGCAAATTGGAGTGGGTCTAAGGTTTCTGGGATAATGGTGTTGATATGAGCCATAACCAGCCTTTCAAAGCACTTCATGGCTACAGACGTGAGTGCTCTGGGTCGGTAGTCATTTAGGCAGGTTGCCTTTGTGTTCTTGAGCACAGGAACTATGGTTGTCTGCTTGAAACATGTTTGTATTACAGACTCAGTGACAGATTGAAAATGTTATTGAAGACACTTGCCAGTTGGTCAGCGCATGCTCGGAGAACACGTCCTGGTAATCCGTCTGGCCCTGCGGCCTTGTGAATGTTGATCTGTTTAAGGAAATCTGAGGAAAACACTCCAAAATTCTATAAACACATCTCCTGTGCTACATGCGGAGAGAACACGCTTGACCATTGTTACTCTCCCTTCCATGATGGCTACAAGGTCCTCCCCTGCCATTCCTTTGGCAAATCAGATCATGCTTCCATCCTGCTCCTCCCCACCTATAGGCAGAAACTTAAGCAGGAAGAAACTTAAGCAGGAAGAAACCATGGTAAGGACTGTTCAACATTGATCTGACCAATCAAATCTATGCTTCAAGACTCTTTTGATCATGCAGACTGGGAAATGTTCTGTATAGCCTCTGGAAATAGTATCGACGTATACAATGACTCGGTGACTGGGTTCATCAGGAAGTGTATAGAGGATGTTGTTCCTATTGTGATGCAAAAAGTGAAAACGCAAATCACAGCATTTAACCACAGCAAGTTGACTGGGAACATGGACGTGTATAAACAGATCAGTTATGACCTCCGTAAGGCAATCAAAGAGGCAAAACGACAGTACAGGGACAAAGTGGAGTCGCAATTCAACGGCTCAGACATGAGATGCATGTGACAGGGACTCCAGACAATCACGGATTATAAAGGGAAAGCAAGCCATGTGCAGACGAGCTGGATGGAGTGTTTATGGACATATACAATCTCTCTCATAGTGACGCTCCCCACAGTGACTGTACGTACATACCCCAACCAGAAGCCATGGATTACAGGCAACATCCACACTGAGCTAAAGGGTACATCTGCCGCTTTCAAGGAGCGGGACTCTAACCCGGAAATCCCGCTATGCCCTTTGACAAATCATCAAACAGGCAAAGCGTCAATACAGAACTAAGATTGAATTGTACTACACTGGCTCCGATGCTACAGACTACAAAGGGAAGCACAGCCGCGAGCTGCCTAGTGACACAAGCCTACCAGATGAGCTAAATTACTTCTATGCTCGCTTCGAGGCAAGCAACACTGAAACATGCATGAGAGTATCAGCTGTTCCAGATGACTGTGTGATCACACTCTCGGTAGCCAATGTGAGTAAGACCTTTAACTTCTTAAGGGCAGGTGGGACGGTAGCATCCAACCTGGCCAACATCCGGTGAAATTGCAGAGCGCGAAATTCAAACTACAGTAATATAAATATTTAACTTTCATAAAATCACAAGTGTAATACATCAAAATAAAGCTTAACTTCTTGTTAATCCAGCCGCGGTGTCAGATTTCAAAAAGGCTTTACGGTGAAAGCAAACCATGTGATTATCTGAGGACAGCGCCCCGCATACAAACACATGAAAAACATATTTCAACCAGGCAGGTGCGACACAAAAGTCAGAAATAGCGATATAAAAAATGCCTTACCTTTGATGATCTTCTTCTGTTGGCACTCCAAAAGGTCCCAGTTACATCACAAATGGTCCTTCTGTTCGATAATGTCCTTCTTTATATCCATAAAAACTCAGTTCAGCTGGCACGCTTCAGTCAATAATCCACCCAGTTTCCCTCCATCAAAATGCATACAAAATGAATCCCAAACGTTACTATTAAACTTTTCCAAACAAGTCAAACAACGTTTATAATCAAACCTTAGGTACCCTAATACGTAAATAAATGATCAAATTTAAGACGGAGAATCGTTGTTGTCTTTAACGGAGAAAAATACCAAAGAACGTGCTCTCTTCCATGCGCTTGGAAACACTACAGCCAAATTGGGAACCACCTAGAAAAACTCAAATTTCTGGCTCATTTTTCCAAAAACCAGCCTGAAACTCTTTCTAAAGACGGTTGACATCTAGTGGAAGCCCTAGGAACTGCAATCTGGGAGGATTTGGCATAGTAAAAGTGATAGCCATTGAAAATAGAGGTAGGCTGAATCTTTTTTGTGGGGGATGGTTTGTCCTCGGGGTTTTGCCTTCCATATCAGTTCTGTTATACTCACAGACATAATTTTAACAGTTTTAGAAACTTTAGAGTGTTCTCTATTGACATCTACCATTATATGCATATCCTAGCTTCTGGGTCTGAGTAACAGGCAGTTTACTTTGGGCACGCTTTTCATTCGGACATCAAAATACTGCCCCCTAACCAAGAGAGGTTAATTTAAGTGCCCAGCTACAATAAATGCAGCCTCAGGATATGTGATTTCCAGTTTGCACAAAGTAAAGTGTAGGTCCTTGGGTGCCGCCACGTGTCAGCTTGGGGGGGAATATACACGGCAGTGACAATAACCGAAGAAAATTATTTCAGGAGGTAATGCTCTCGGGCTTTGATGGTGAGCTATTCCAGATCGGGAAAACAAAATGACTTGAGTTCCTGTACGTTACCACAATCACACCATGAGTTGTTAATCATGAAACATACCCCTTCACCTCAGTTTTTTTTAGAGAGAGTTCCTCCTTTCTGTTCGCGAGAAGAACGGAGAACCTTGCTGGCTGTATGGATGGGGAGAATATATCTGGAGATTGCCATGATTCCATAAAACAGATTATGTTACAGTCCCTTATGTCTCTCTCAATGGAGATCATCACCCTGAACTTGTCTACTTTATTGTCCAGGGGCTGAACATTAGCAAGTAATATACTCAGAAACGGTGGATGGTTTGCTCGCAGACCGAGCCTGATTAGAACCCCACATCTCCTCCCTTTTCTCCCCACGTTGACGTTTTGGTGTATCAGCTGGGATGAATGTGGCTGCCTCTGGGAGTCCAAACAAAGGATCCAAGTCATGGAAGTCAAATTAGTGGTTACCTTTCAGGTGAGTGACCTAATGTCCAAAAGTTATTTTCAGCTGTAGGTAATAATACTGGAAATAACACACAAAAACATTTTAAATACTGCAAAGTTGGCTAGACCTTAGAAACAGGGCATGAACACACACACTCCTCAATCCCCAAACACATGATCCTATACATCAGCCCAGATCACTGTGGTAGCGCATGATCGCCATTGTAGCCCAGGAAAGAGCCTAGTCAGCTAATAGGAGTGAACTGAGATGAGACAGGAAGATAAAGACTAGAGGAGGAAGACTGTAATTCCACTAAAGGACTACTTCCCCTCGGAGTTCAGGTCGGTAGGGAAACTTCTCTACTCTCAGTAGCTCTTGAGCACTGTGTGTAGTGCAGAGAAAGAACAAGTAGATTGGGGGACTCAGGCCTCATTTATCTCTCTGTGACCTCTCTCTCTCTCTCTCTCTCTCTCTCTCTCTCTCTCTCTCTCTCTCTCTCTCTCTCTCTCTCTCTCTCTCTCTTTCTCTCTCTGTCTCTCTGTCTCTCTGTCTCTCTGTCTCTCTCTCTCTCTCTCTCTCTCTCTCTCTCTCTCTCTCTCTCTCTCTCTCTCTCTCTATCTATTTCTCTGAGCAGAGCTGTACTTACTGACTTACTGTCAGTCAAGCAGCCATACAACATGTGCGTGTGTCCCCGAGGGTGTTGGGAAAGGGAGAAGAAAAATGTCCGTTCTAGCCAATGGAAAATAAAGTTGTATTCTATTCTACATATAATAGTGCCCTTTATACCAACTCTATAACACACCTCATCCAAGTCTTGTTCAACTTATCTAGGTGTTGGTTATTGGGTGATAATAATGAAATAAATATACACACACAAGTAGTCTTACGAACATCCTCCGTGTTTTCATCCTTTCAATAGAGTACATGGTAATAAATACTATTCAAATCAAATGTATTCAAAACAACACAATAGCCTTACAATCTGTTTCGCATGTATATTCTTCAATACATTATAAAGCATGTACAATATTTCAATAGATTAAATAGATATTGTAGCAAACGGCGGGGCAGAATAGTGAACCTAAGTTGCTGGCGTGAAAGGCAAACACCCTACGCATCACGGCAATAAGGTTAACTTAATTGTAATGTGGCTCATATAGCGAGGATCCCTACAATATAAATGAGGCGGGCAGTTGGATAAATACATCTAGGTTAATGGGATACAATAACCACATTGACCTCCTGAGAATACAGTGGATTGTGTGATTTCAGTTCACAGGGTTAGTCTAAGCAGCCCAATTCCGATATCATGTCTTTTCACATCAGATCTTTATCAGAGCTGATCCGAATGGTCAAAAGACCAATTAGTGAAAATAATATCAGAATTGGGCTGCCTGTGTAAACGCAGCCTTATACATCTGGCCAAACACATCCAATTAGTAAAATAATGTTCTCTCAATGATCATCATAATGTTAGCTCAAAAACATTTTCTAACACACATTCATAATACTTCTAGGAGTTTACTAATATGGACCTTGAATATGGACCTTGAACCACTGGTCTTTATTGTATAAATCAAATCAAATCATATTTGATTGGTCACAGTGATAGTGAATGACGCTCAACCTGTCTTCATCATAAGGGAGGTTTCTGAGTCAAAGGTGAACAAGGTGATTAGCTCACTAAAGAACTCTAAATCCAAAGATGTGTTTGGGCTGGACTCCACCTTTCTTAAAAACTACAAAGAGTCACTCATTGGCCCCATTACTAAGGTCACCAACACATCTATTGGTCTGGGGGTGTTTCCAAGGGTATGGAAGTCAGCCATAATAACGGCCATCTTTAAATCGGGCGACCCTGCTGACGTGAGTAACTACAGGCCCATTAGTATACTACCTGTAGTGTCGAAGGTTGTTGAAAAGTGTGTAGCAGAACAACTGATTTCCCACCTCAACAACAGCCCCTTCACATTACACTCCATGCAGTTTGGCTTCAGAGCGAAACACTCCACAGAAACGGCCAACTGCTTTCTTCTGGAAAATGTGAAGTCCAAGATGGACAAAGGGGGCGTTGTTGGGGCTGTGTTTCTGGACCTAAGGAAGGCTTTCGATACTGTTAACCATGAGATTCTCATCACAAAATTGTCCAAGTTCAACTTTTCCCCCGATGCCTTGAGATGGATGAAATCATACCTTGAAGGCAGAACTCAGTGCGTCAGAGTGAGCAATGAGCTGTCGCCCCCTCTTAGCTATGATGTGGGCGTGCCCCAAGGGTCAATACTGGGGCCCCTCTTGTTTAGCCTGTACATTAATGATCTGCCTTCCGTCTGCACTGGGTCTGAAGTTCAAATGTATGCAGATGATACAGTGATATATGTGCATGCAAAGAGCAAACAACAAGCTGCACAAGAACTCACTACTGTAATGGTCCAGGTTACAAAGTGGCTCAGTGACTCGTGTTTGCATCTCAATGTGAAAAAAACTGTTTGCATGTTTTTCACAAAGAGGGCAACAGATGCTACTGAGCCAGATGTCTATGTGTCAGGGGAGAAGCTCCAGGTGGTATCTGATTTTAAGTACCTTGGAATCATACTTGATTCCAACCTCTCTTTTAAAAAGCATGTGAAAAAGGTAATTCAAATAACCAAATTCAACCTAGCTAATTTCCAATTTATACGAAATTGTTTGACCACAGAGGTAGCAAGACTGTACTTCAAATCGATGATATGATGATGTGAACTCAGACACCATGCACAGCCGATCAGTCGCTAAGGTTACTATTGTTATTGTAAATTATGAATTATGGCTATTATGATTCCACTGATGATCTCGATGTTGTTTATCATAGCTGTTACCTTTGCTGTTTTGCATGTCGTCGTGTTCAGAGAATGAATGCCTTTTTAGCACTTAACATACTGCTTGACTAGTTGGACCCAAGCTTGCTATACAACATTAAAACCTATTCAGTCTGTCTACAAACAGGCTATCAAAGTGCTCGATAGGAAGCCCAATAGCCATCATCACTGTTACATCCTCAGAAAGCATGAGCTCCTGAGTTGGGAAAATCTGGTGCAATACACCGACACATGTCTTGTATTCAAGATCCTAAATGGCCTGGCTCCCCCTCCACTCAGTATTTTTGTTAAACAGAAAATCCAAACATATGGCAGCAGATCCACAAGGTCTGCCATGAGAGGTGACTGTATAGTTCCCTTAAGGAAAAGCACCTTTAGTAAATCCGCTTTCTCTGTGAGAGCATCCCATGTCTGGAATACACTGCCATCAGACACACATAACTGCACCACATATCACACTTTCACAAAATGCATGAAGACATGGCTAAAGGTCAATCAGATTTGTGAACATAATCCCTAGCTGTGTATTGCCGCTTTCCATGTTGTCTGTTGTCTGTAGCTTGTGAGGTGTGGAAACACTTTTTGTTTTTATGGATTTTGTCTTGTTGCTTTTTGTTCTATGTTGCTCTGTCTGTATGCTACATCTTGCTTGTCCTATGTTGCTCTGTCTGTATGCTACATCTTGCTTGTCCTATGTTGCTCTGTCTGTATGCTATGTCTTGCTTGTCCTATGTTACTCTGCGTGTGCTCACTGTTCTATGATTGTCTATATTGTAATTGTTTTTAATAACCTGCCCAGGGACTGCGGTTGAAAATTAGCCGGCTGGCTAAAACCGGCACTTTTACTGAAACGTTGATTAATGTGCACTGTCCCTGTAAAAATAAAATAAACTCAAACATACACATGGTTAGAAGACGTTAATGCGAGTGTAGCAAAATGCTTGTGCTTCTAGTTCCGACTATGCAGTAAAATCAAACAAGTAATCTAACAAATTCACAACTACCTTATACCCACAAATACACACAAATGTAAAGGGATGAATAAGAATATGTACATATAAATATGTGGATGAGCGAAAGGCAAGATGCAGTAGATGGTGTAGAATACAGTATATACATGTGAGATGAGTAATGTAGGATATGTGAACATTATTAAAGTGGCGTTATTTAAAGTAACTAGTGATGCCTTTATTAAGTCTGTTTATTTAAGTGGCCAGAGATTTGTGTCTGTATGTTGGCAGCAGCCTCTCTATAGTAGGGATGGCTGTCTGATGGCCTTGGAACAGAAACAGTTTTTCAGCCTCTCGGTCCCAGCTTTGATGCACATGTACCGACATCGCCTTCTGGATGATAGCGGGGTGAACAGGCAGTGACTCGGGTGGTTGTCTGGGCCGGCAGACGGCATCGCTAGCGTTTAAATGTTTTACTCACATTGGCCACGGAGAAGGACAGCCCACAGGCTTTGGTAGCGGGCCGTGTCAGTGGCACTGTATTGTCCTCAAAGCGAGCAAAGAAGTTGTTTAATTTGTCTGGAAGCAAGATGTTGATGTCCGCGACGGGGCTGGTTTTCTTTTTGTAATCCGTGATTGACTGTAGGCCCTGCCACATACATCTCGTATTTGAGCCATTGAATTGAATTGCGACATTGAATTGCGACTTTGTCTCTATACTAATGCTTTGCTTGTTTGATTGCCTTGCGGAGGGAATAGCTGCACTGTTTGTATTCTGTTGTGTTTCCGGTCACCTTGCCATGATTAAAGGCGGTGGTTCGCTTTTTCAGTTTCGCCCAAATGCTGCCATCAATCCACAGTTTCTGGTTAGGGAAGGTTTTAATGGTCACAGAGGGTACGACATCTCCGATGCACTTGTTAATAAACTCGCTCACCGAGTCAGCATATACATCAATGTTATTGTCTGAGGCTATCTGGAACATATCCCAGTCCACGTGATCGAAGTAATCTTGAAGCGTGGAATCCGATTGGTCAGACCAGCGTTGTAGTGACCTGAGCAAGGGCGTTTCCTGTTTTAGTTTCTGTTTATTGTCTGGGACCAACAAAATGGGGGAGGGCTTTGTATGCGTCGCGGAAGTTCGAGTAGCAATGATCCAGAAAGCTACCAACTCTGATCACGCATTCCATATGCTGATAGAATTTAGGAAATATGGTTCTTAGGTTAGTTTTGTTAAAATCCCCAGCTACAATAAATGCAGCGTCAGGATGTATGGTTTCCAGTTTACACAGAGTCCAGTGAAGTTATTTCAGGGCCGACGAGGGATCTGCTGGGGGGGGGCTGTGACTATAATCGAAGAGAATTCTCTTAGAAGATAATGCGGTCGGCATTTGATTGTAAGGAATTCTAGGTCAGGTGAACAAAAGGACTTCCTGTATGTTGTTGTGATTACACCATGAGTCGTTAATCATAAGGCATACACCCCCGCCCTTCTTCTTACCAGAGAGATGTTTGTTTCTGTCGGCGCAATGCGTGAAGAAACCGGGTGTCTGTACCGACTCTGACAACTTATCCCGAGGGAGCCATGTTTCCGTGAAACAGAGAATGTTACAATCCGATGTCTCTTTGGAAGGCAACTCGTGCCCTAATTTTGTCCACCTTGTTATCTAGAGATTGGACATTGGCAAGTAATATCCTCGGAAGCGGTGGATGGTGTGCTCGCCTTCTGTGTCTGACCAGTAGGCCGCTCCGTCTGCCTACCGAGTTTTTTTGGGTCGGCCTCTGGGATAAGATCGCATGTCCATGGTGAAGGTCCGAACAAAGGATCCGCTTTGGGAAAGACGTTTTCCTGGTCATAATGATGGTAAGTTGACATCGCTTTTATATCTAATAGTTCTTCACGGCTGTATGTAATAACACTTGAGATTTCCTGGGCTACCAATGTAAGAAATAGTACATAAAAAAACTAATAACTTTCTAAGGACCTGAAGCTAAGCGACCATCTCTGTCGGTGCCATCTTGCTATCTACACTGGGGTGTAGATTCAGTCAATAGAGATAGTAAAGTTCTTAACCCATAATGAAACCATATACTGGTCAAATAGACCAAATTAACCGCTCTAGGGTAGGTGGCACCAAATCGTCCCACCTACGTAACAGCCAGTGGAATCCTGTGGCGCGATATTCAAATACCTTAGAAATGCTATTACTTCAATTTCTCAAACATATGACTATTTTACAGCATTTTAAAGACAAGACTCTCGTTAATCTAACCACACTGTCCGATTTCAAAAAGGCTTTACGAAAGCAAAACATTAGATTATGTCAGCAGAGTACCCAGCCAGAAATAATCAGACACCCATTTTTCAAGCTAGCATATAATGTCACAAAAACCCAGAAGACAGCTAAATGCAGCACTAACCTTTGATGATCTTCATCAGATGACACACCTAGGACATTATGTTATACAATACATGCATGTTTTGTTCAATCAAGTTCATATTTATATCAAAAAACAGCTTTTTACATTAGCATGTGACGTTCAGAACTAGCATACCCCCCGCAAACTTCCGCCGAATTTACTAACAATTTACTAAATTACTCACGATAAACGTTCACAAAAAGCCTAACAATTATTTTAAGAATTATAGATACAGAACTCCTCTATGCACTCGATATATCCGATTTTAAAATAGCTTTTCGGTGAAAGCACATTTTGCAGTATTCTAAGTAGATAGCCCAGCATCACAGGGCTAGCTATTTAGACACCCAGCAAGTTTAGCCTTCACCAAACTCCGATTTACTATTAGAAAAGTTTGATTACCTTTGGTGTTCTTCGTCAGAATGCACTCCCAGGACTTCTACTTCAATAACAAATGTTGGTTTGGTCCCAAATAATCCATAGTTATGTTCCAACAGCGGCGTTTTGTTCGTGCGTTCAAGACACTATCCGAATGGTAAATAAGGGTTACGCGCACGGTGAATTTCGTGACAAAAGATTTCTAAATATTTCAGTACCGTACTTCGAAGCATGTCAACCGCTGTTTAAAATACATTTTTATGCCATTTTTCTCGTAAAAAAGCGATAATATTCCGACCGGGAATCTGCAATTAGGTAAACAGACGAAAGAAAATAAAGCATGGGGTCGACTCGGGCACGCGCCTAAGCCCTTTGTCCTCTGATCGGCCACTTGGCAAAGGCGATAATGTGTTTCAGCCAGAGGCTGCCTCGATATCGTTCAGCTTTTTCCCGGGCTCTGAGAGCCTATGGGAGCCGTAGGAAGTGTCACGTTACAGCTAAGATCCTCAGTCTTCAATAAACAGAGGCAAGAACAACAACACCTTGTCAGACAGGCCACTTCCTGCATGAAATCTTCTCAGGTTTTTGCCTACCATTTGAGTTCTGTTATACTCACAGACACCATTCAAACAGTTTTAGAAACTTTAGGGTGTTTTCTATCCAAAGCCAATAATTATATGCATATTATAGTTACTGGGCAGGAGTAGTAACCAGATTAAATCGGGTACGTTTTTTATCCGGCCGTGTAAATACTGCCCCCTAGCCCTAACAGGTTAACAGAAGAATCAACGTCATATTTTCCGATGACCTGTTTTTTAGGTCAATTATGGGCGGCAGTTAAGGTCGCTAGTTCAAATCCCGAGCTGACATGGTGAAAAATCTGTTGATGTGCCCTTGAGCAAGGCACTTAACCCTAATTGCTCCATGGCTGTGATCTCTTGTTTATATCCCTGTGAGCATTTCTCTTTCACCGCTGACCACGTGTATGGAATTGTGGGGGCGAGTCAACATTGTGAACAGAGTGCCCCATGGGGACGGTGGGGTTATGGTATAAACAGGCATAACTTTGGACAACGAGCACAATAGCATTTTATCGATTGGCAATTTGAATGCACAAAAATACCACTTCGAGATCTTAAGGCCCATTGTGAGGCCCATTTGTTTAAACATATCCGGAACCAACAGATTCATATCTGTGTTCTCAGATATGTTGCGTTTCTATTTTAGTTCAGTATATATTGGTGTGCTCGTGAACGAGCACTACAATCCCGCCTGAAAAACACCCTCCGTTCACCTTTTATGGTAACAGCGCCATGGTGTGCTGTATGATTTGTAAATGTTGGAACTGGGCCATGTCCTTTAGTAAAATAAATTGGGATAGCACATTTTAGCACATTTCTGTAGAGGTGCAGTAACTTTGTTTTCAAACTAAAAATCCATGCCGCCTATAGCAAGTGCCAAACACTGGCCACGCATTTATTGTCTTTTGAACAAGTTAAAAGTAAATGCTGCATACAGCCCAAACTTTTAGTTTTTTATGTATTTATTTATAGGGGACAATGCACATTAATCAACATCAATATTACAATAATGCAACATCCATGTAAATGTGCCGGGGTTAGCCAAAAGCAAATTTGCACCCGTAGTCCCAGGGCAGCTAAGGACAATTACACAGTCACAATACACATACACACTAAAACAATACAAGATACAAATACATTACATGCAATAATATATAATTAAACTTCTATACAAAATAATTGTTGTTCAATATTTTGTTAATCAGTACATGATTGTGTTTCTATCTCCTGCCTTGGAATAGGCTTTGTGATTAAATAGGCTATTATGTTGCACTCTTATTGCACAGCAATACTGTATCCTACCCATACCGTCATATGCTAACAGTCTATTTGCTTTCGAGCATGGCTAACTATTGAATTGACGATGGATTAAAGGTAGCCTAATTTGTGCAGCGGGTCTTCTTACCAACGGCAAATGCATCTGTTTTATTATTAGGCCTACGTTTTTTATATTTTTATTAGCCTACCATTAGTATAATTACCATGCATCAAACAACTCCATTTCCCCCAAAATAACAGTATTTGCTTGATAAACCACTAGAAGTTGGTGTGCCTACGCATGGTCTGAAATTTGCATGGAGACACACTTTTAAATACCAGCCTTGAAACAAACTGCAAATGCATCCAACAAGTTTGTAGAGTAATTTAGTCATTGCATGCTAGGAATATGGGACCAAATCCTAAACGTTTCGCTACTTTATAAGAATCTTTAGGGGTGTCAATAATTATAACCCCTACCTTTTTGAGAAAAAATGTATTACTTGTTAAACAAAATCTCTCTCTCTGAGCAGTTGTATTAGTATAAAATAATATTACTTCTGCAGTTTTTTTAAAGATACAATATAGCACAATGATTTATTTTATACATTTCAGACACCAATGTACATCCGATTTATTTTATTTTTTTTAAATGTATTTATTTTTTAAATGTAACCTTTATTTAACTAGGCATGTCAGTTAAGAACAAATTCTTATTTACAATGGCGGCCTACCCCGGCCAAAACCTGGACGACACTGGGCCAATTGTGCGCCACCTTATGGGACACCCAATCACGTCCGGATGTGATACAGCCTGGATCCAAATAACAGAACAATCAATATCATATTTCCTCCAATAACCTGCTTTTCATTCAGTACATATAGTACTTTAATTTCCTCTATTATGAATGTGTCTTCTCTGTTGTGACTACATCATTATCTATTTCATGTTTGAATGGATTATGATGTGGTGTAATGGATATTAGATTCCTTTGACGATGGAAAAGATGTATCTAACGTCATATTGAGCCTGGATCCTGCACTGTAAAGTTAAAGAGATTGGCTGAAGATCGTTCCAAGCTCTTTAGATGTTGAGTTAAAGACTTTGAGTTTTTTATCCTTAGTGGTGGAAATGGTTGGCCTCATATCAATGACACCCTATTCCCTAGATAGTGCACTACTTTTGACCAGAGTCCTAAGCAGAGCCCTTATTGTCTCTTGTCAAAGGAGAGTACTATATGAGGCATCTGGGGTTGGGTTTGAAATTCACTTACTGAGTAGGTCTTTAAAGCAGACGGGAGATTGTTCATGGTTTTCCAACCTAGTTAGTTTTACTATAGCCATGGGGGGTGTAGGGGGGGGGTGTTTAGACACATGCACACACACAGACACACACACCGAGCCTGTGTGAGTCCGGCAAGGGCTGTCCTAAGTGAGGCGGTCAGGAAGACCTTCATTAGTGCTGGTCACACGTGGTGACCAGATGTGAGTCCAGCCAGAATAGACTGCCTGCCACTCTCTCTCTCTCTCTCTCCTCTCTCTCTCTCTCTCTCTCTCTCTCTCTCTCTCTCTCTCTCTCTCTCTCTCTCTCTCTCTTTCTCTTGTCTCTGTTTCTCTCTCTCCCCTACCTCTCTTTTCCCTCTCTCTCTTTCTCTCTCATCCATCTCCCCCTCTCTCCATCCATCCATCCATCCATCCATCTCTCTCTCTCTCCAACCTTCACTCTCTCCCTTTCCTCCTCCTCTAACCTCATAATCTGTCTTTTGTTTCCACATGGCTATTGTGCGTTATGTTTGCCCCTGCCCTGCTAAGAGAAGTCAGTGGCAGCTGAAAGGGATTCTTTGTAACAAAGAACAGAGGGATGGGGGGTCCGGGGGTCTGCCCAGGGATTTCATGCTTCTCTCTGGAATTTTTATGGCTTGTTATTGCAGTTCTAGAATTCTGAATTTACATGTATAGGCCTAGCTACCATCTTTCTCTCGCATTCTCTAATTATTTCGTTGTCACGTTCACTCTCTCTCTCTCTCTCGCTGTCTGTCTGTCTGTCTGTCTGTCTGTCTGTCTGTCTGTCTGTCTGTCTGTCTGTCTGTCTGTCTGTCGCAAGTGCGATACATTTAGACTTTTGCCCTAAATTCAAACAAATGTAATTACAGTGCATGGCTGATTTTCTTATTATTGAAAAGTTAAACCACTAATCTGCTAAGTTGCTCCTTGGCAGAATTAATTCATTTATTCAATTATCAGGCAGTGTGAATAGCTGACGTGTTTTCAAGTCTCTCTCTATTTGGCCATAGTCTCTAAACCATTCAGACAGTCCATATAACCAAAAATAGAATATAATAGACAATACAATACAATATTAAATATTATAACTTTTGTCCAATGCAAAGATAGAAATTTGTCATTGGAGTCATCTCAAAAAACAACACAGGATTACATCGCAAACACTTCACCTTAATTGTCCATTCTCATTTAAATGAATCTTATTCAGGCTATCAATGCATATTCCAAATGTACATAACACATTCACATAATTCACCCATTCACCATGGCATTAGCAATTTGTAGTGTATATACCACGTGCTAACTGTCTCTCTCTCTCTCTCTCTCTCTCTCTCTCTCTCTCTCTCTTTAACAGTCAGTCAATAAGGACAGACAGGTGTCTGTTTAGACAGTACACTCTCAGTACAGTGGCCTCATGTCCCATTTACACATGTAAATGCTGATTGATTCTCATTAGAAACCAGACAAAACAGACCAGAATCAACAAGACAATGAGAACAGAAATCAATGGGTCCTGGTACTTTGTATTCAGCCAATAGACAGAGACCATATTGAAGTCTATACCATGCTGTTCCTGTTGTCTTAAAGATCACGTTGACAGACCGTTTCCTCTGTTCAGTCTGGGAGGGTCTGCATCTGAGGGTGTGTGTGTGTGTGTGTGTGTGTGTGTGTGTGTGTGTGTGTGTGCAACCCATTACCAGTTTCTGCAACATAAAAGCTATACTGTTATGTAGTGAAAGGGCTCTACTTATGAGGTAGTCTCAGAGACTTTGGTCCTCCTATGAGTTCTGCTCCCGTGTCATAGCGCCAGCCGTTACCATGGCGATGTTTACAAACACATCCCCTCACCAGCCTTTTCTTGTCACAGAATGGAGTTGCTTTAGAACATGGAATAGAGAAGCTTTTTAGAGACTGGAGTGATATTGATTGAGAATCGAACCCACATTAGTCTGTCCGGAAGCTAATGCACTTTCGACCCAAACTAAAAGAGACAGAAAACAAGAAGAAAAATGTAAAAACGACCAGCTTCTATTTTACAGTGACAAATAGAAAGAGAATTAAAAGAAAACATATTCTTTAGGAGCTCAATTAGAACAAATGATGAGCATGGTTTGTATATATATATATATATATATATATATAGAGAGAGAGAGA
>NC_042996.1:16799330-16859374 GCF_901001165.1 Salmo trutta | reverse complement strand
CTTCCTCTCTCCACTCCTATGTTTTCCCTCTCCCCCCTCTTTCCTCTCCCCTCCTATGTTTCCCCTCTCCCCCCTCTTTCTCTCTCCACTCCTATGTTTTCCCCTCTCCCCCCTCTTTCCTCTCTCCACTCCTATGTTTTCCCCTCTCCCCCCTCTTTCCTCTCTCCACTCCTATGTTTTCCCCTCTCCCCTCTTTCCTCTCTCCACTCCTATGTGTTCCCCTCTCCCCCTCTTTCCTCTCTCCACTCCTATGTTTCCCCTCTCCCCCTCTTTCCTCTCTCCCTCCTATGTTTTCCCCTCTCCCCCCTCTTCCTCTCTCCACTCCTATGTTTTCCCCTCTCCCCCCTCTTTCCTCTCTCCACTCCTATGTTTTCCCCTCTCCCCCCCTCTTTCCTCTCTCCACTCCTATGTTTCCCCGTCTCTCCCCCCTCCTTTCCTCTCTCCACTCCTATGTTTCCCCTCTCCCCCTCTTTCTCTCTCACTCCTATGTGTTCCCCTCTCCCTCTCCCCCCTCTTTGGTTCACCTCATCCCATCTTTCTCTATCCACTCCTATGTTTTCCCCCTCTCCCCCCTCTTTCTTCTCTCCACTCCTATGTTTTCCCTTCTCCCCCCTCTTCTTCTCTCCACTCCTATGTTTTCCCCTCTCCCCCCTCTTTCCTCTCTCCACTCCTATGTGTTCCCCTCTCCCCCCTCTTTCTTCTCTCCACCTATGTTTTCCCCTCTCCCCCCTCTTTCTTCTCTCCACTCCTATGTGTTCCCCTCTCCCCCCTCTTTCTTCTCTCCACTCCTATGTTTTCCCCTCTCCCCCCTCTTTCTTCTCTCCACTCCTATGTGTCGCTCTGTCACTTCCTGGTTGCAAAAATGATATTCAATCAGTTTATGTGAGAGAAAAAGCACAGAATAGTGTAGGGAATCATCTTACCTAAATCGCTGTGAAATATATTTTCAATAACACAAAATATTGTTTTTACAGCTGTTTGAAGCTGGTGGACCGAAACTGAAATTACAAGCTCAAGCCCTAGTCTCCGTCATGTTACGGGGAAATGGGATGCGGGAGATTTTTTTTAATGCAGCCTATTGCTATTGCAATTCACCTAGCTTCCACATAAGGGAGTAATTCTTAGAAATCATAGGTATAATACCTTTAACCCTTAACTTAACCATTCGGAATGAATGCCTAAACTTAACCTTTGAAATGTGACATTTATGGACAAACGTCGGATTCGGCCGTGAGTCTGTGAGAACTTGTTAGATACACACACTTTTCCTCCATCCCCAGCATCACCCATTCATAACTCAGCCATTGCACACATCCAACCCAGACCAGTTTAACCAAGGCAATTCTATAATGTCCTCTGTAGCTCTCACCCCTCCTCTACATGGGGATTACCCCTGGAGTCCACTTTAATCACTCCCTTCCTTGAAGTGTGTGTGTGTGTGTATGTGTGTGTGTGTGTGTGTGTGTGTGTGTGTGTGCATGAGCTTGCCAATTCCTGGTGTGCCAGAGAGGGGCTGCAGGGGCCACACAATAGAAGAGGGTCTGTTCCACTGATTTAAACCATACCTCAGAGCATTCCTACACACACACACACACACACACACACACACTGAGCTGCATTATCCTTGGAGCCCCCTCCCCTCTCTTCTCCGTGTCCCCCACAAAGAATCATTCACCCTCCCCACTTCAGCCCTAGGACCCAGTCTAGAAGTATTCTCACCTTAGACATACATACACATCACACACCCCAGCCCTAATCCCATCACACACACACACACACACTCCAAAACACACATAGGCAGACAGGCACATGTATGTAGCCCATACACTCAAAGCGCATTGTGCCGTGTGTTGTCATACTTTACGTGTGCATTGATAGAGATAAGGGAAATGTATGCCAGCCAGCTTGGTTTCAGAGTTCACCTTCTGTCTGCAGCCATAGAAGTGCTTTGAGTTCTCACACACTCTTATCACAATGAATGATTTTTAGAAAAGACAACATTACTTCAGCTCTTTTGGTTGATTGAGCAGAATACTATAGGTGGTTCATCTTTGTTGAACATTCACTGCAAAGGTATGTAACTGTTTGTACATAGATGTGTGTCTGTCATACTTTCGGGGCTGTGTGTGCCCATGACAGTGGCAGACAGTGTCTTCATCTGTCTCTCTCTCTCTCTCTCTCTCTCTCTCTTTCTCTTTCTTTCTTTCTATCTCTCTCTCCCCTCTATCTCTCTCTCTCGCTATCTGTTTATCAGTCAATCACCCTGCTCTATATCGATGTATAAATCTGTTACGTCCTCTCCTCGTTAGCTCAGCTAATTAGAACCATCCTTCTCTTCCTGCTGCATGCATGTGCACGAATCAACAGTCTTAATTATGATGATTAGCAGAACTTCCTTTCAGGTTCCTACCAAACAAAGAGGAGCCCTATCAGATGACGCTGCCGCTCGTTAACCAGCTCCCTCGCACAGTACACACGCACACTAATTACATGTACGCAAACACGCACACAAGCAAGCACAGCGCACACACACACGCATACACACCCACACACACACATTCATTACACACTTACACATGTACTGTATGTAGTGTATGTAGTGTGTGTGTGTGTGTGTGTGTGTGTGTGTGTGTGTGTGTGTGTGTGTGTGCGCGCACGCGTGTGTGATAAGCTGCTGTAGAATTGAGACTGTAGGGTGATTAATACTGCCACTGAGAATGTGTCTAATTACTCTAATTCAATCAGCACTGCTCCCCTCCACACACACACACACACACACACACACACACACCCCTCCTCTCCCCTCCTTAATGATCTCTCTCCTTAAAGTTGTTCATATTAACCTCCATCGTCTTCAGTTACTGCATCAAGACTGGCCCGGCCTGATATACTGCACACACACACACACACACACACACACACCCCTCCTCTCCCCTCCTTAATGATCTCTCTCCTTAAAGTTGTTCATATTAACCTCCATCGTCTTCAGTTACTGCATCAAGACTGGCCCGGCCTGATATACTGCACACACACACACACACACACACACACACACACACACCCCTCCTCTCCCCTCCTTAATGATCTCTCTCCTTAAAGTTGTTCATATTAACCTCCATCGTCTTCAGTTACTGCATCAAGACTGGCCCGGCCTGATATACTGCACACACACACACACACACACACACACACACACACACACACACACACACACACACACACACACACACACACACACACACACACACACAGCTGAGCACGAAGACGGTAGGACAGAGGGAGAAAGGGAGGGTAAGAGAGAGTGAGAAGGAGGGGGGAGGCGGATCGAGGGAGAAACTTAAAAAAAAAAATAATTTGATGAATGTTTAATTTGAAAAGAAAGCAACATACAGGGTTGGGGAGTAAGGGATTACATGTAATCCGTTACATGTCAGGGATTACAAAAAACGGTAACTGTAATCCGTTACGTTACCAGCAAAAATATTGTAATCAGATTACAGATACTTTTGAAAAACTAGATGAATACTTCAGGAAGGATGTTTTCGAAAAACAATCTTTGACTCTTCTCAATGACATTCAAATCAGCATTGAAAAAAGGCCACCACTATGATTTCGGGAAAAGAGCAGGAATAGGCTTTTGTAGGCTCCAGTCCAAGATATGTCTTCCAATGGTGCGACTGCTGTCGGCATCCAAAGATTATCCAACTTGAATAAACGCTTGGAGGTAAGGACAGCAGTGGTGTAGTCTACGGCGATATGGATATCACTTATTATTGATATCTACATAGCTCATTCATGTGAATCACACTGCTGCTCTCTCTCATTTAGCTATTTGCGCCTCACAGATTGTGGTTGTTGTGGATGGCTGATCACCAATCTAAATGTGTATTTATAATAATGAATTAATACAAGAAGTTTAAGCTGCCTATCAATCATTGGTTTTGAAACCAGTGGACAGCCAGTGAAAAATGAACTCTTCCAACAGCTGTATAGTGCGGATCCAAGCCTATGGAATGAAAGTGGAGCTTTTATTGCTCAATCTAATTCATGCTGATAAAAAATACAAATTCAGAGACCTAATGGACACATGCTCAAACTCACACACTTCTGATAGACTTAAAGGGGCAATCTGTAGTTGCTACATCCATTTTTGGACTTATAAATTATATATATATATATAGATATATATAGAGAGTACCAGTCAAAAGTTTGGACCCACCTTCTCATTTCAGGGTTTTTCTTTATTTTTAGAATAATAGTGAAGACATCAAAACTATGAAATAACACATATGGAATCAAGTAGTAACCAAAAAGTGTTAAACAAATCAAAATATATTTGAGATTTTAGATTCTTCAAAGAAGCCACCCTTTGCCTTGATGACAGCTTTGCACACTCTTGGTATTCTCTCAATCAGCTTCATGAGGTAGTGTGCTGGAACGCATTTAAATGAACAGGTATGCCTTGTTAAAAGTTCATTTGTGGAATTTATTTCTTTCTTAATGCATTTGAGCCAATCAGTTGTGTTGTGCCAAGGTTGGGTTACAGAAGATACAGAAGATAGCCCTATTTGGTAAAAGATCAAGTCCATGTTATGTCAAGAACAGCTCAAATAAGGAAAGAGAAATGACAGCGCAACATTAATTTAAGACATGAAGGTCAGTCAATCGGGAAAATGTCAAGAACTTTGAAAGTTTCTTCAAGTGCAGTCGCAAAAACCATCAAGCGCTATGATGAAACTGACTCTCATGAGGACCACCACAGGAAAGGAAGACCCAGAGTTACCTCTGCTGCAGAGGATAAGATAAGTTCATTCAACTTACCAGCCTCAGAAATTGCAGCCAAAATAAATGCTTCACAGAGTTCAAGTAACAGACACATCTCAACATCAACTGTTCAGAGGAGACTGCGTGAATCAGGCCTTCATGGTCGAATTGCTGCAAAGAAACCACTACTAAAGGATACCAATAAGAAGAAGAGACTTGCTTGAGCCAAGAAATACGAGCAATGGACATTAGACCTGTGGAAATCTGTCCTTTAGTCTGATGGTCCAACCTCCGTGACTTTGTGAGACGCAGAGTAGGTGAACGGATGTTTAGAGGAGGTGAGGCCTCTAGGAGTAGTGTCAGGAAAATAACCTCTCACTCAACATCAACAAAACAAAGGAGATGATCATGGACTTCAGGAAACAGCAGAGGGAGCTCCCTCCCCGATCCACATCGTAGGGACACCAGTAGAGAAGGTGGAATGTTTTTTAGTTCCTCGGCGTACACATCACCAACACACTGAAATGCTCCAACCACACAGACAGTGTTGTGAAGAAGGCGCAACAGCGCCTCTTCAACCTCAGGAGGCTGAAGAAGTCTGGCTTGTCACCTAAAACCCTCACAAACGTATACAGAGGCACAATTGAGAGCGTCCTGTCGGGCTGAATCACCGCCTGGTAAACGTGTATGTGACATAACATTTGATTTGATTTGTGTAGTTCCAACCATGAAGCATGGAGGAGGAGGTGTGATGGTGTGGGGGTGCTTTGCTGGTGACACTGTCTGTGTCACGGCTGTCGTAGGAATGAGCGGACCAAAGTGCAGCGTGTGTGTCGTTCCACATTTTATTTATACTGTGAAACTATGCAATACATAAATAAACTGCAATACATAAATAAACTGAAATACAAAAAACAACAAACTGTGATTCAGAGGTGAAACATGCACTACTCAAAATGAATCTCCCACAAACCTAGGTGGGACAAACACCAACTTAAATATGACCTCCAATTAGAGACAACGATGACCAGCTGCCTCTAATTGGAGATCATCTCAAACAAAGCCCAACATAGAAATACAAAAACTAGAACAACCCAACATAGAAATACAAAACTAGAACATAACAACATAGAACAACTAAACTAGAAAACCCCCCGTCACGTCCTGACCTACTCTACCATAGAAAATAACAGCGTACCATGGTCAGGACGTGACAGTCTGTGATTTATTTAGAATTCAAGGCACACTTCACCAGCATGGCTACCACAGCATTCTGCAGCGACGTGCCATCCCATCTGGTTTGGGGGACTATCATTTGTTTTTCAACAGGACAATGACCCAACACACCCCCAGGCTGTGTAAGGGCTATTTGACCAATACGGAGAGTGATGGAGTACTGCATCAGATGACCTGGCCTCCACAATCACCCGACCTCAACCCAGTTGAGATGGTTTGGGATGAGTTGGACTGCAGAGTGAAGGAAAAGCAGCCAACAAGTGCTCAGCATATGTGGGAACTCCTTCAATATTGTTGGAAAAGCATTCCAGGTGAAGCTGGTTAAGAGAATGCCAAGAGTGTGCAAAGCTGTCACCAAGGCAAAGGATGGCAACTTTGAAGAATCTAAAATATCAAATATATTTTGATTTGTTTAACACATTTTTGCGTACTATATGATTCCATGCGTGTTGCTTTAGCAGTATGCTTAGGGTCATTGTCCTGCTGGAAGGTGAACCTCCGTCCCAGTCTCAAATCTCTGGAAGACTGTAACAGGTTTCCCCTCAAGAATTTCCCTGTATTTAGCAACATCCACCATTCCTTCAATTCTGACCAGTTTCCCAGTCCCTGCCGATGAAAAACATCCCCACAGCCTGATGCTGCCTCCAACATGCTTCACTGTAGGGATGAAATTCTCAGGGTGATGAGAGGTGTTGGGTTTCTGCCAGACATAGCATTATCCTTGATGGCCAAAAAGCTCAATGTTAGTCTCATCTGACCAGAGTACCTCCTTCCATATGTTTGGGGCATCTCCCACATGTGAACACCAAACATGTTTGCTTATTTTTTTCATTAAGCAATGGCTTTTTTCTAGCCACTTTTCCGTAAAGCCCAGCTCTGTGGAGTGTACGGCTTAAAATGGTCCTATGGACAGATACTCCAATCTCCACTGTGGTTTTGCTGCTCCTTCAGGGTTATCTTTGGTCTCTTTGTTGCCTCTCTGATTAATTCCCTCCTTGCCTGGTCCGTGAGTTTTGGTGGGCGGCCCTCTCTTGGCAGGTTTGTTGTGGTGCCATATTCTTTCATTTTTTTTATAATGGATTTAATGGTGCTCCGTGGGACGTTCAAAGTTTCTGATATTTTTTTTATAACCCAACCCTGATCTGTACTTCTCCACAGCTTTGTCCCTGACCTGTTTGGAGAGCTCCTTGGTCTTCGTGGTGCCGCTTGCTTGGTGGTGACCCTTGTTTAGTGGTATTGCAGACTCTGGGACCTTTCAGAACAGGTGTATATGTACTGAGATCATGTGACAGATCATGTGACACTTAGATTGCACACAGGTGGACTTTATTTAACTAATTATGTGACTTCCAAAGGTAATTGGTCGCACCAGATCTTATTTAGGGGCTTCATAGCAGAGGGGGTGAATAGATATGCACGCACCACTTTTCCATTTTCAATTCTCTTACATTTTTTTGAAACAAGTTATTCTTTCCATTTCACTTCACCAATTTGGACTATTTTGTGTATGTCCAGTACATGAAATACAAATAAAAATCCATTTAAATTACAGGTTGTAATGCAACAAAATAGGACAACATCAAGGGGGATGAATACTTTTGCAATTCACTGTATAAAAAGTTTGGGAATCACTGTTGCAACAGATGTCGTTCAATTGGTAACATACATTTTTGTCTTCTTCTACTGCCTCTTAAGGGGAAAGTAATCTAAAAGTAACGGAATGTAATCAGATTACATTACTGAGTTTGGGTAATCCAAAAGTTACGTTACTGATTACAATTTTGGACAGGTAGCTAGTAACTGTAACGGATTACATTTAGAAAGTAACCTGCCCAACCCTGGCAACATACTGTTGTTGTTTTTCATAGATGCAGTGCAACAGGTTAGAGTTTCTGTACAACAAATATGAAACACAAATTGCAATGGTCCCTACACTGATTTCAAATGTACTAAATAAAACATCCGGAGATGCAGGGACGTCTGGTGTCTTGTCCCCCCCCCCCCCCCCCCCCCCCCATCCTGTGCATTGTTTGGATAGAAAATAATAACATATATAATATTCAATAAAAACAGATTTTGCCCCGGGAATTTCACAATGTCCAAACATTTGACAGACATAGAGTTCAAGGAAGCCTCAATCAATACTTTTAACAACCAATGAAGAATGGACCACAAACGTATATTTTTTATTGTTCAAAAGAAAATATACTTGAAGTCCAAAAATATCTCAGATGCAGATATTTCCATTATCTTTTATAAAAGTTATGTTTAATATTTTTGGGGGAAATATTTTTCGTACTGAGCGGGCTAAATTACAATAAAACAACTACTGTGCCAACATGTTCATTGACTATAAGTCGCTCTTGACACGATTCTCTCAGGAATAAATGAGTACACCTCTATATTTTTCAACGTTGATGTTTGGATGCAATTACACTGTGACTAATTGGCCTACTTCAAAATGATCACATACTAATGATACTGTACGAGGAAGACACACTAATGGGAGAGAGGACAGAGGAGAAAAAAAACAGAAACTCTTGATTTGGCTTTTGAATATCTAGATTTAAGTGTGCATGTGAATATGTGTGTGTCTGTTTGTCTTAATGAGTGCATGTTGTTAATGATGGGAGCGGAGACATCAAAAGAGTGTGAGCCACAGTCAGGCTGATGAAAGCATCTGTACCTTGTAGCAGGTCATCGGTCAGAACGGTAGGTCTTCTGAACCTGGCTATATCACCTCTTTACCTTTATGGTAACTGGTGTGTTTATAAGCTAATATCAGGAGGAAAAATACTCATTATGCTGTGTTCCATTGTACAAGCGATGTGGCTGAGGTGCTGCTAAATGGTAGTCCACCACATGTGCACTCCACAACCCGTCCTCTCTCAATCTACCCTTTTCTCCCCGGACCTATTTTCTCCTCCTTCCGTGTCCTCTTCTTCTCCCCCTCTGTCTTCCCTCCTCCTCTCTCTTCTCGTCTCCTCTATACTCCTCTCGTCTCGTCTCTTCTCCTCTCCTCCACTCTCCTTTCCTTTCCTCTCCTTTTCTCTCCTCTCTCCTCCTGTCTATTCTGTATGCAGTGGTACTGTAGAGGGCATCATTATGTGGCCTGTATTTGAGTCATTTTTATTTAAACAGCAGGACAATAGGCTGTTGATTGAGGGAAACAGGAGGTAGACAATGGGGTTCTGTGGAACATAATACAGCACCATTTTCCAGCCCCAGCTTAAGAAGGGCCCAAGCTCATTGTGGAGCTCTGGAGAGGAAAAAACGGTGCTTAGGAGGAGGAATATTTTGCCGTGGTATGTCATTATTTTGCAAATTTCTATTATCTCATCATGTTGTCTTCATTGTAATTGCAGCTAATTAGGGGGCTAGTTAGAGGCCTGGCTTTGAGGCCGGCTTTGCAGTGAAAGGAGCGCACCGATTACCGCTCGACAAGAGAGGAAGCACAAAAAGGGGAGATTAATGTGGTTACCTTGACGACACTGGCTTCCATCTGCGAGGAACAATGCATTTTTGTTTCTTTGGATCAGTTCAGATCAACAGAATGAGCTGCCTGCCTGCGCTCCCTCGGTGACAATGCTGAATTCTGTCGATCACAACGGGCTGGGCTCTCTACCCCCCTCGCCCCTCACCTCGACCTCCCCCCGCCGCCGATATACCCCTGTCGCCCCCAATCACTCTACCTCTGAGCTCCCTCCCTCCTTCCCTGCTGTCTGTGTATCCGTCTATCCTGCAGGCCCTGAGCTTAGCGCTCTCAGCGAATGTTTGAGTGAGTGCTCTCACACACCCCGTCGTCAGATGAAAGCAGGGTGTGTGTGTGTATTCCAGGTTCTGAGAGGTCATGGCCTTGTCACACACAGAGCTGTGAGGTTTACTCCCCAATCCCCCCAGGCTCAGAAGCACTTCATGAAATAATAGTCCCTCTCTCTGTCTCTCCTTCCCTCTGTCTCCTTTGTGATCACTCTCTTTCTCTCCACTCTCTCTCTCTCGATCTTCCTCTCTCTCTCTAGGCTGTTGAAGCAAGCAACACTAGGGGAGGCCCTTCATTTCAGAGCATGGGCCCCAGGCTCTTGTATGTATGTGTGTGAGAAAGAGAGAGGAGAGAATAGAGAGGGAGACAATGATCCAGGGAGTTGTGTCTCATACTGTATGTAAGGGAAACAAGAGGAGACGGAGTCAAATAAAGCCCCTTGTTTCCTTTGTCTGAAAGAACGAAGTCAGGGAGAGAATCATGGGGAGACGGCTAGAGAAAGAGAGGGAATAGGCGGCAGATCACACGTGACGGTCCATTGTGATCCTGAGTTAATGTCTATCCTTTTGGTGTTCACTTTAAACTGGGGGGAGAGAGAGAGAGAGATGTAGAAAAAAAGAGGGATACAATTCAGGGAATTCCAGAGACATCTGCTCCCGTGGCACAACAATAAAACTCGATGTAGATCAGCCTATTTACACCGCTAGACACTGGTTTACAGAGCATTGGGCTCAGTGGGAGATGTGTGTGTGTGTGTGCGCGCGCGTGCATGTGCCTCTGTGTGTGTGTGTGTGTGTGTGTGTGTGTGTGTGTGTGTGTGTGTGTGTGTGTGTGTGTGTGTGTGTGTGTGTGTGTGTGTGTGTGTGTGTGTGTGTGTGTGTGTGTGTGTGATTGTCCATTTACCCTCTCAGTAGGTCATTAACAGAAGGGTTTTTATTTTTCTTATTCATTATTATATTATGATAATTTACTGAATTGTTTATGAATCATTTCAGAAAGGACACAGTGGAAGTGTTAGCCATTGAATTTGTTTTTAGAGAAGTTGCCTTTTTGAATCTCCTTTTTAAGGGTTCTGGCAGTAAGGTAATCGTTGATGTTTTTAAATATGTCTATTTCTTTTCTGCTCGGCTTTTGGAACAGTTGGAAGATTAGGTGGGAATTTTACAGGTATGAAAAAGTCATTAAGCACCTCGAATCTCAAACACACTTTCAGAAAAGACGAGGCAATCTCGGTAGTTTGGGGACTTGTGTGTATGTGTATGTGTGAAGTGTTTATCTTTGTGCAGAATTTAGTTTCTTTTAACGTCTAGTCAAAGTAGAGGTCCGCCACTACTCGCTAATTTAACATGTCATCTGTCTCCAAATCACTTCAAAGATGAGCCAACACATGCCAAAGATTTCTTCCTTTCTTTCTTTCTTTCCTTCCCAGAGTTTCCGCCCGCGCCAGAAAACAACATCTAAACATCTAAACACAATGTTTTAAAAGAACTGGATGGAGAGTGTAAACTTTCAGATGTGATTCCAATAGCACACAGCTGCTGCTGCCGACCGTGCGTCTGCTATTCCCCCGGTTCACAAATCTGATGATGACTGAACCGCGGACAGAAAACATCCTCATTACGCTAGTGCTCTCTCTCTCCCTCTCCACCTCTCTCTTTCTCCCGACTGTAAACATGGACCTTCATGATGCATGGTGGTGAACACAGTGTTTCTAGCTTTGGGGACTGGACTTGGCTGGGAAGCAGGGACAGAAGCTGTCTGGCCAGAAAGCACTGGAGAAGAGCCTTTTGTATCCACAACTGTCAGTTTTATTAGCACAGCCTTTTAACCATTACCCTACCCCTAACCTAGCTTGAGTTCTAATCAAATAGCTGCTGGTCTGTTCAGCATTTCTGACAATACAGACAATGGTGTCCCTCTTAGCATGGCTGTCTAGTGACTACCCAGGGACAGGAGCGGTCTCTCAAACATTTAGGGAGAAATGTATCATCAAATCGAAATGTATTTCACATTCTTCGTAAGCAACAGGTGTAGACTAACAGTGAACTGCTTACTTCCGAGTTCTTTCTCAACATGTCCCACGTCTAAATTGGATTTGTCACATGCTTCGTAAACAACAGTCCTTTTCCACCAATGCGGAATTAAAGATAAGATCAAATCAAAATATATAAATAGTGACACGAATAACAATGACAAGTTAAAATAACATGGTTATATATAGGGAGTAGAAAATAACATGGTTATATATAGGGAGTAGAAAATAACATGGTTATATATAGGGAGTAGAAAATAACATGGTTATATATAGGGAGTAGAAAATAACATGGCTATATACAGGGAGTACCAGTACTGAGTCGATGTGCAGGGGTACGAGGTAACTGAGCTAGCTATGTTCATATAGGTAGAGATAAAGTGACTAGGCAACAGGATAGATCATTTACTGTAGCAGCAGCGTATGTGGCTAGTGTGAAAGTGTGTGTGTGTGTGTGTGTGTGTGTGTGTGTGTGTGTGTGTGTGTGTGTGTGTGAAAGTGTGTGTGTGTGTGTGTGAAAGTGTGTGTGTGGTGTGTGGTGTCATTATGTGTGTGTTATGTGTGTGGACGTCTATGTAGTGTATGTGTGTGTTGTGATGTCAGTGTAAGTATGTGTGAGTGTGTGGGTAGAGTCCAGTGCAAGAGAGTTGGTGTAAAAAAGGGTCAATGCAGGTAGTCCGGGTAGCCATTTGATTAGCTATTTAGCGGTCTTGTTCAGCAGTCTTGTGGCTTGAGGGTAGAAGCTGTTCAGAGTCCTGTTGGTTCCAGACTTGGTGCACTGGTACAGCTTGCTGTGCGGTAGCAGAGAGGACAGTCTATGGCTTGGGTGGCTGGAGTCTTTGGACATTTTTAAACACAGAACTAGGATCAGCTTTCCCTCCCCAAACCCTAGCCTTAACCATTAGGGTCATAACTGACTAGACACACTTTTAGGAGGGGGCACTTCATCCTACTCCGACCCAAACCCTAGCCTTAACCATTAGGGTCATAACTAACTAGACACACTTCTAGGAGGGGGCACTTCATCCTACTCCGACCCAAACCCTCCCAGCCCTCAACTCGGTGACTGGAGGTAACCATAGCAACCTGAGCCAGTCCCTGTCAGAGGCGCTGGCGACCCTAATGGCGACATTTATGGCATGTTGTCAATTATAGTACGCGGCACAGCCATTATAGACTATGTCCCCTGCTCTCTCTCTCTCTCTCTCTGACAGTGGGAGCGTTCAGAGCGGAATAGTCAGCCTCTGCTCTCACAGTGACAGCATGTAATATAATGTTAGCTAATGGTTCCATATGGTTTTGATGTCTCAGTTGGTTGGAGGTTGGATTATGAACTATGGTTTATGGGTTGGATTCCCTCTTGGGCCACATACATTATACTGAATTGGAGAACTGTGGTCACTTTGGATACAAGTGTTAGTTCAATAATAATTTGAGGCACTGATCCACTGTATACTGTAGCTCTGTAGCCTTCTATAGCAGAGAGACATTCAGTATGAGCATGCCTTATGACTTGGTCAGAATAGCAAGCGTGTGTGTGTGTGTGTGTGTGTGTGTGTGTGTGTGTGTGTGTGTGTGTGTGTGCATATGTGAACATCTTTGCGGACGACGGATGTGTGTGCCTCTGTGTGTCTGGGTTGTTGCAGACATGACTGTCTGATTAATAGGTAGACAGGGTCCTCTGGACAGGAGGGGATGGAGGGAGGAGGGAGAGGTAGGAGAGAGGATATAGAGCGATGGAGAAGGGGGAGATCCAAGGCGATGTTTGACGTTTGTCCAGGTCCCCAGGACGTCAGGAGATGCCTTCGAAACCGGCCACTAGGGGCAACGGTGAGCGATATTACCATCAAGTAGGCTTGGGATTTGCTAGGGCGTTGTCGATAGGGATGGCTGATTGGCGTAAGCCGCGAGCTCCGAAGGGTCACGTGTTCAATCCCAGTGCCAGGCACTCTTTTTATTTTTATTGTCCCTATTCCAAACCTTAACCCTGACCTTAGTGGAAGGATCAGAGAGGCATGTCTTAGTGGGCGCGTAATGTCCTTAACCCAACACTGAGTGACCTTGTCAAGAGATGCTGACCTCTTGGTCTAATGGTTAAAAATACTATATGAGGTGTTGTTGCATAACATCATTGGTGTAAACTATATACACTTCCTAGTGTTAAAAATACTATATGAGGTGTTGTTGCACAACACTGAGGGCTCTATTTACGGCTAGCGTTAAGCCAGTGCAATTGTCAAAAGCATGCTCGTTTGCAATTTTGACCTGTTAAAGCCTGCGCTCTTCTATGTTCAAACCCTAGCGCCAGGATCGGTAATTTACCTGCCTTATGTGAACTCGCTTGCGCTAAGGTGGGAGGGGCGGCAATAACTGAGGTGTGTCCTTAAAAACATGCGCCAAAGTGCCAATTTCAGAATGCGCTGGAGGAGATATTTTAGAACAACCCAAAGCTGGTTTTAGCATTAACCGGGTTGGTTATGACATGGATTTTGACAACGGAAGTGCAGCCTATCCAACCGTGACGCACAGTGCCCATACGCAAATGGAACAGAGTATGTGAGGGGAGTTGAGTGGTCGGAAATCCTGCTCATCACTCATGGAGCTGCGCTTACTCACCACTCCTGCTCCCCAAAATCCTTTCCAACCACTCTGCTAAAAACCGCTCAGCGCTCACAGGGGAAAAAAACTGCCTCTCCGAATTCGCCCCATTCATTAAAACCACAATATAACCATCACCCATCTATTTTTGTGACGACCTGGACCTACAATTTGGTTGTGAAGTATTGAAACCAAACCATATGATTGGAATGAAAAGTACTTTAATAAACATGAAAAGGTGACTGTAAGAAGCACTCATAATTTGAAATAGGCTACATGTCATATTAAACAGCATATAAACACTCTAAATAGGTCAGGAGTCAGACAGGGAGACTAAGAAGGAACGAAAAAGATTTATTTTGGCTATATTAGTTCAATTATTTCAAGGCTATAGCCTACAAAGAAATACATTGTGAAGCATTTGCGAGTGCTACCCACTAGGCTGGTAGGGCGGCAGGGACATTAAGCGCTCAGCATTTAAACAACATTTAGTTGTATTAAATCATTATAGTCTATAAATTGCGCATATAGGCTGTGACTTACTTCGAATTATATACATATTCATTGAAAAATGCCATTGTAAGCGCAGTCTATAACTCCTTTGAAATCATTTTTAGAACATGAGTTTGGCCAGAGTCTGTGGCTTCAGGCTCATGTGATGGTGCCTGGAGAGCAGGCCAGCAGTGGAGAATGTCCTCTCTGCGCTTGCAGAGCCACTGGGGATGCTAAACACCCTTCGGCCACTCTTTAAATCAAATCAAATTTGATTTGATTTGTCACATGCGCTGTTCTGTGAGGGGAGTAGTGCACAGTGTTGTACGAGATCTTCAGTTTCTTAGACCTTACAGAGAAATGCTTACTTACAAGCCCTTAACCATCAATGCAGTTTTAAGAAAATACCCCAAAAAAGTAAGAGATAAGAATAACAAATAAAGAGAAGCAGTAAATAACAATAGCGAGGCTATATACAGGGGGTACCTGTACAGAGTCAATGTGTGGGGGCACCGGTGTCGAGGTAATTGAGGTAATATGTACATGTACACTACCGTTCAAAAGTTTGGGGTCACTTAGAAATGTCCTTGTTTTTAAAAGAAAAGCACATTAAACAGTACCCGCAAAACACCAGTCTCACCGTCAACTGTGAAGAGGCGACTCCGGGATGCTAGCCTTCTAGGCAGAGTTCCTCTATCCAGTGTCTGTTTTCTTTTGCCGATCTTAATCTTTTATTTTTATTGGCCAGTCTGAGATATGGCTTTTTCTTTGCAACTCTGCCTTGAAGGCCAGCATCCCGGAGTCACCTCTTCACTGTTGAGACTGGTGTTTTCCGGGTACTATTTAATGAGGTTGTCAGCTGAGGACTTGTGAGGTGTCTGTTTCTCCAACTAGACACTCTAATGTACTTGTCTTCTTGCTCAGTTGTGCACCGGGGCCTCCCACTCCTCTTTCTATTCTGGTTAAAGCCAGTTTGCACTGTTCTGTGAAGGGAGTAGTACACAGCGTTGTACGAGATCTTCAGTTTCTTGGCAATTTCTCACATGGAATAGCCTTCATTTCTCAGAACAAGAATAGACTGACGAGTTTCAGAAGAAAGTACTTTGTTTCTGGCCATTTTGAGCCTTTAATCGAACCCACAAATGCTGATGCTCCAGATACTCAACTAGTGTAAAGAAGGCTAGTTTTATTGCTTCTTTAATCAGAACAACAGTTTTCAGCTGTGCTAACTTAATTACAAAAGGGTTTTCTAATGATCAATTAGCCATTTAAAATGATAAACTTGGATTAGCTAACACAACGTGCCATTGGAACACAGGAGTGATGGTTGCTGATAATGGGCCTCTGTACGGCTATGTAGATATTACATAAAAAATTTGCCATTTCCAGCTACAATAGTCAGTTACAACATGACCAATGTCTACACTGTATTTCTGATCAATTTGATGCTATTTGAATGGACAAAAAAATGTGATTTTCTTTTAAAAAAAAAAGGACATTTCTAAGTGACCCCAAACTTTTGAACAGTACAGTAGTGTAGATAGAGTTACTGAAGTGACTATGCATAGTTAATAACAGAGAGTAGCAGCAATGTAGAAGGGGGGGGGGCAATGCAAATGGTCAGGATGCTCTTGATGGTGCAGATGTAAACCTTTTGAGGATCTGAGGACCAATGCCAAATCATTTCAGTCTCCTGAGGGGGAATAGGTTTTGTCGTGCCCTCTTCACGACTGTCTTGGTGTGCTTGGACCATTTTAGTTTGTTGGGGATGTGGACACCAAGGAACTTGAAGCTCTCAGCCTGCTCCACTACAGCCCCGTTGATGAGAATGGGGGCGTGCTCTGTTCTCCTTTTCCTGTAGTCCACAATCATCTCCTTTGTCTTGATCACGTTGAGGGAGAGGTTGTTGTCCTGGCACCACACAGTCAGGTCTCTGACCTCCTCCCTATAGGCTGTCTCATCGTTGTCAGTGATCAGGCCTACCACTGTTGTGTCATCGGCAAACTTAATGATGGTGTTGGAGTCGTGCCTCACCGTGCAGTCATGAGTGAACAGAGAGTACAGGAGGGGCCTGAGCACGCACCTCTGATGGGCCCCCGTGTTGAGGAATAGCTTGGCGGATGTGTTGTTACCTACCCTTACCACCTGGGGGCGGCCCGTCAGGAAGTTCAGGATCCAGTTGCAGAGGGAGGTGTTTGGTCCCAGGGTCCTTAGCTTATTAATGAGCTTTGAGGGCACTATGGTGTTGAACGCTGAGCTGTAGTCAATTAATAGCATTCTCACATAGGTGTTCCTTTTGTCCAGGTGTGAAAGGGCCGTGTGGAGTGCAATTGCATCATCTGTGGATCTATTGGGGAGGTATGCAAATTGGAGTGGGTCTAGAGTTTCTGGGATAATGGTGTTGATGTGAGCCATGACCAGCCTTTCAAAGCATTTCATGGCTACAGATGTGAGTGCTACGGGTCGGTAGTCATTTAGGCAGGTTACCTTAGTGTTCTTGGGCACAGGGACTATGGTGGTCTGCTTGAAACATGTTGTTATTACAGATTCAGACAGGGACTCAGATTCTGCCCGCCAGGGCAGGGATGCAGAGTTGTTTGTTTGTTTTTCTATAGGTAGGCCTAAATGTTAATAGGCCAAATAACCCAATCGAAATGGAAATCTTCGTGAAACTGGGAATATGCCAGGCCTATTGGGCCAAAATCAAGTATGGCCTTTTGTATAGAGATAATAGAACAAAAATAAACAAATCTTTTAAGAGAGCAGGTTTTTTATTTATAAATACTTTGCTACAATGACACACTTTGTTATCGACCCACCTCGTTCCTTTCTTTTAGCATGTGCATGTAGTAAATACACCATCATGCTTTCAGGATATGATTCTTTAGTTGTGAACATTACATCACTGCACTCCCTCTCTTGCTCTTGGCCATAATCTTTGTAAGTCACCTTGATTTTGCCCCTGTGTGTTTTATCAGTTTCTTTAAGAAAATATTGAGCGAACTCAATGACAAAGTGAGGGAAAAAAGTATTTGATCCCCTGCTGATTTTGTACGTTTGCCCACTGACAAAGAAATTATCAGTCTATCATTTTAATGGTAGGTTTATTTGAACAGTGAGAGACAGAATAACAACAAAAAAATCCAGAAAACGCATGTCAAAAATGTTATAAATTGATTTGCATTTTAGTGAGGGAAATAAGTATTTGACCCCTCTGCAAAACATGACTTAGTACTTGGTGGCAAAACCCTTGTTGGCAATCACAGAGGTCAGACGTTTCTTGTAGTTGCCCACCAGGTTTGCACACATCTCAGGAGGGATTTTGTCCCACTCCTCTTTGTAGATCTTCTCCAAGTCATTAAGGTTTCGAGGCTGACGTTTGGCAACTCGAACCTTCAGCTCCCTCCACAGATTTTCTATGGGATTAAGGTCTGGAGACTGGCTAGGCCACTCCAGGACCTTAATGTGCTTCTTCTTGAGCCCCTCTTTTGTTGCCTTGGCCGTGTGTTTTGGGTCATTGTCATGCTGGAATACCCATCAACAACCCATTTTCAATGCCCTTGCTGAGGGAAGGAGGTTCTCACCCAAGATTTGACGGTACATAGCCCCGTCCATTGTCCCTTTGATGCGTTGAAGTTGTCCTGTCCCCTTAGCAGAAAAACACCCCCAAAGCATAATGTTTCCACCTCCATGTTTGACGGTGGGGATGGTGTTCTTGGGGTCATAGGCAGCATTCCTCCTCCTCCAAACACAGCGAGTTGAGTTGATGCCAAAGAGCTCCATTTTGGTCTCATCTGACCACAACACTTTCACCCAGTTGTCCTATGAATCATTCAAATGTTCATTGGCAAACTTCAGACGTTCATGTATATGTGCTTTCTTGAGCAGGGGGACCTTGCGGGTGCTGCAGGATTTCAGTCCTTCACGGCGTAGTGTGTTACCAATTGTTTTCTTGGTGACTATGGTCCCAGCTGCCTTGAGGTCATTGACAAGATCCTCCCATGTAGTTCTGGGCTGATTCCTCACCGTTCTCATGATCATTGCAACTCCACGAGGTGAGATCTTGCATGGAGCCACAGGCCGAGGGAGATTGACAGTTCTTTTGTGTTTCTTCCATTTGCGAATAATCGCACCAACTGTTGTCACCTTCTCACCAAGCTGCTTGGCGATGGTCTTGTAGCCCATTCCAGCCTTGTGTAGGTCTACAATCTTGTCCCTGACATCCTTGGAGAGCTCTTTGGTCTTGGCCATGGTGGAGAGTTTGGAATCTGATTGATTGATTGCTTCTGTGGACAGGTGTCTTTTATACAGGTAACAAACTGAGATTAGGAGCACTCCCTTTAAGAGTGTGCTCCTTATCTCAGCTCGTTACCTGTATAAAAAACACCTGGGAGCCAGAAATCTTTCTGATTGAGAGGGGGTCAAATACTTTCCCTCATTAAAATGCAAATAAATGTATAACATTTTTGACATGTGTTTTTCTGGATTTTTTTGTTGTTATTCTGTCTCTCACTGTTCAAATAAACCTACCATTAAAATTATAGACTGATCATTTCTTTGTCAGTGGGCAAACGTACAAAATCAGCAGGGGATCAAATACTTTTTTCCCTCACTGTAGTTAAAGTAAGGGGCTTTAGCAGCACACAAGTAGACTAAACATGCATGCTTGCCCGGGCATGCCCTGAGCTCCTGAAGTGAGCGCTACTGGAGCGAAATTGAAGCGGGTGAGAAGGATGATGCTCCAGCCTTTGGGAATCTCGCACCGCTCTCCAGTCAAATTGGGGCCGCTCCGCTCCAGCTCCGCTCCTCTCCATCTCTACTCCACTCACATACTCTGACATGGAACAAAAGAGATTTTTGTGCCTGTACACCTCGTAAAAACAAATGCTTTTTCCCATTTGGTTTTGTTTCCTTCCATTTGATTAAAAACAAAGCATGGGCTCCCCTCATTTCAATGAAGGTAGATTTTTTGGTCATGACCGATGCATTCGCCAAGTAGTCTAGACTATCGATAAAGGGTTTGGCTCGTGAGACCGCTTTGAAATACATCTTAATCAACAAAGCTTTCTTAAAGATCAACTTTGGCAGCAGCAAAACAGTGAGTGGACATCCCATGTTTATCTATGTAGGCTATTACATCATTTTAGCCAGCTCCTGTTATTATTTTGAACCCTCCATATAGGCAATATGCACCTCATGGAACGAGGGATGTGACAATCCGGTGACACTCATATTTAGAAAAATGTCAGTTGGTGTCTTGTAACAATGGTTGTTTTCCGTTTCGCTAAAAACAAGCCCTTACCTAGTAGGCTACCCTTACCCTACTATAACAAAAGCTGGTTCAACAGAAATGTTTCTGGTGTCTTTCTTATCGTGGCCATGCATTAACCGAGTAGCCTTATCCATAAAAGGTGTCTAAATGGTCTAATCGTGAGGCTTTTGCCAACATACTTTTGCATTATTCACAATTCCCATAGGCCTACCTTCAGTGCATATTCCATTCGGCTTGTATCCATCCCCATTTCAACAGAGTGCCTCTTTTCCAGGTACCAAACATAGGCTATTCAAATTGTTCAGTCCTACAACATATTTCAACGGTATACCTCGGCTATTTCTTGCTTATTGAGAACATGCCCCACACACAGTGGCGACCCGTCATTCAGGGCAGGTGGGGCGGAGCCCCACACTTTTAAGTAAAAAATATATATATTTAAAAAAAGATTGGGGGTGGGCTTGCCTGTTTTTTATTTTTACATATCAGTTTGCAAACAATGTAAAAAAAATGTAATTGAGTTAATAAAGCCGCATACGAACATGGTCTATTTTTTGCTTTCTTGATTAAGACAGCTCCAAAATTCAGGTGTTTCAGCATAGCTCAGTGCTTTCTGTGGTCGTGGGGCTGGCCAGCAGAAAATACAGAGCGTTGCGCCTGATTGGCTCAGTTTTCTGTCATGATTGGCTCAGTTCTCTGTCTCTCATGGGACTGTACATTACCCCATTGTCTAAGGTTAGAGCTCGAAAATGTTATATTATATTAGAAGTGCCCATCCAAGAAGGTTCAATGTCATTGGCCACAGATAGAATGACATGAAATCACGTTATATCTACAGTAGCTTTGATTGGTCATCATCATACTTTCAAAATCTTAGCTAGCAAGCTAGCAGTCGTCACCATGAATCAAGTTGACAATCTACTGGCAAATCATTTTCAATCCATGTCATATGAAGAGAAATTGGAGATAAAACGTCTTGGTGCTCATCGGCCATTGGACATAAGTCAGCCATATCAGCTATGTTTTTTTAAAGGCAGTAAATGAGGCTAAATGAACTGTTTCACTGCCAGACAAGGCTCTGCTGAAAGCCATGTGTAGCAGTGGTAAGGTGTTGGGACTGCTGTTGGGACTCTGCTGTTGGGACAGCTTTATGTAGGTCCTAACAGTTTGTGGGCACCATTTGTCACCGTTATAGTGTAATTCATGTATTGTTTAGTGTTATCTTGTGTGTTGGCTTTGCTGGCATGCATCCCACATTTTTTTTGTTTTGCCCCACCAAAATGTACATGTTAAAATCATCACTGCCCACACATGCAATACAATTTATGGGAGCCTAGTATTTTTTTGTCTAATTGGAGTTGATGACAACGCAAGGACCGTCAATAACCTACAAGACTTGAGACAAATGCATGCAGTATTAATCCATGGAACGCCTTGATTGGCTAGTGAGTGGCCAAGCCCTCGTCACAACTTGTTTGTTCATCAAAACCAGGCCCTTTCGCGGCCCCGCCATTTATTGCACTCATAACGGCTGTGAAAACAGCAAATATATTTCGGACACATGCCTGGACCTATAGCGCTACCTATTGCGCTACCGCCAGACCTTAGATTTACCGTTGTGTTAGGTTTCTTAAAATAAAGCCCTGAAAGTGTTAATTCCCTAACACTGACAAAGTGTAACGTAACTCAAAAGTGTGGACCAGTATAGATACTGGCCCAGTGTTAAATTTAACACTGGAGAATTTGCTGTGTACATATACTGTGGAAAAGCAAGGTATAGTCAGTCCCCAAGGTATAGCTAACGTTACATGTATGATCTGTGTAGTAATATTATTTGAATCAGAAATCCATTTGTATTGCTAGTTATAGCCTAATGTTAGCTAGCTAACATTTAACCTAGTTTGTTAGCTTTTAGCTACCTGCAGTTTCATACTACAGCTACATTATGACAATGTTTGTATTGGTAATAGTATGAGTTGGGATTATTCCGGTTCATTGTTTAGCTAGCTAGCTAGGTGCTTAGCTACATGTCTAAACAAAAGACTCCACTTCGGCCGGATTGTTACACAACCCATCAATTTAGACAAGTGTGTCGGATAAGCGTCACCTAATAATTATCAAATATTTATCAAATATTTTTATCTGGACACTTTCTGTGTTTGATGTTGCTAATATGCAAGTTACCACTTCACTGTACCGTTTACACCTGTATCCTGTGCATGTGACAAATAAACTTCGATTTTATTTGATATAGTGTGTGTTTACCACATGTCCTGACATGTGAATCCTTACAAAGATGGGTGGGGTTAATGCTTAAGACGGTGTGAACGATGCTGAATGGGTGTAGACAAAGAAGAGCTCTCCAGTAGGTGTACCAAAACATTCAAGTGCCATTTTTTCAAAAGTTTATCAACTTTCAAGGCAGAATGACTTTCCCATTGTTCCTCAACTGCAGTGTATGTTGTATCATTTTCTAGCTCTGAGTCTCTACTTTTATCCAATGTAAAAAACACAATTTCACCAAATCAAGGTGGTCGGTCACATATAGCCTACGGTGTGATGTGTACTATATAGGAAGACATTTAATAAAACTGTAATGTTTTATAACTAGCAGGTTGACATTTATTGTCATGAGTCTTGTCCTGAAGTCAGATCTGAGTGATTTCCCTTAGATAGGCCAGCTGCAAAGTCAAAATTGGTTATATTGTAAAAAGTAATGAAAATAAAATGTGGTTATTGGTCTTCATTTAAGGTTAGGGTTGGGCATTAGGGTTAGCAGTGTGGTTAAGGTTAGGGTTAAGGGTTAAGGGTTAGGTATAAAATCAGATTTGATGACTTTGTGACTGTGCTAGCTAGTGATCACTCTGCAGAGCTGTCTCAAGAACAAGATTTATCACAAAACCTGCTCTTAACTACCTCGTTATATTATAATATTGGTATTAGACGTTAAGTTATGCACGATGAGCAAATTAGGTAGCACCTCAAACGACGATATGATACATACATTAAAAAAAACAGTATCCCTTAGTCATTAGTTTGGTGTTTTATGTAAATATTGTGCTATTTACATTACCATAGGGGTTCAGTGTCTCTCTGGTGGTACGTATAGGAACTGAAGGTAAACAACGTTAAAACAATGTTGAGACCTTGTCAGGGTCAAATGAACTCTATTTCCCAGCTCAAACAACATAACCCAGGAATAATGACTGTAGGGAATCTAAGGAGAATTAGTCCTATTGAATATCAAAGAGAACAGGCATCACACACACAGGGATCTAAACTGGTTAATGAGAGGTTGGAGGTCCGGGGTGAGTACTCTCTGCTGAGTGGGTGGGTCACACACCGGAGAGAGAGAGAGACACACACACACACACGACCCCCACCGCCGCCCACACACACCTCAGAGACTTACACACACATCCCCCCCCCCCCAAGCCCCGCTGGCAGGGCCTGCCTTGTCTCTCCGTGCCGATCCGTGTCGCTCCGCGTGGGCAGATGCCAGGGAGATGCCAGGGCTTTGTGTGCCATACTGGATCAAGCTAATGTGGGTACGTAGCGAGGGTATTTTACCCCCCTCCTCTACCCTCCTGCCACCTACCCCCAACCATACTTCTAAAGGATGATTGAAGAATCAACAATACATGCATTTTGATGCCATTGTACTGTACCCCCTCCTTCTCCCACCTTCACCCCTCCTTTCCTCACCTCCCTGTGCAGGCCGTATTGGCAATGCCCTCTGTGCCATCTGCAGTGCCCTCCGCCCCCTGGTCCTCCTCCACCTCTCACTCCTCCTACTCAGCGCTGGGTAGGCTTAACCATCTGTGTGCCAGTTTGTTCTCACAGTGAGGGTGGATAGAGGTGGACCGAATGACTACAACAATACACAAATGCATTGAGCTATACCTTCTTGTAGACCTGCATATACTGTACAGACATACAGTATACAGTATGTACAGAATAACATAGACGTTCTCAAGCTCTTACATACGTGTACAAACTCAAACATGCCTAAAGAAATTATACTCTGTGTACAACCACTTAATAACAGATTACACATTTTAATCAAATGTACTGTATATACATTACAATTATTATATCAATTTACAGCTAACTAGTACTGTATATACATTAGAATTATTATATCAATTTACAGCTAGCTAGTACTGTATATACATTACAATTATTATATCAATTTACAGCTAACTAGTACTGTATATACATTAGAATTATTATATCAATTTACAGCTAGCTAGTACTGTATATACATTTGAATTTAATATCAATTTACAGCTAGCTAGTACTGTATATACATTTGAATTTAATATCAATTTACAGCTAACTAGTACTGTATATACATTTGATTTTAATATCAATTTACAGCTAGCTAGTACTGTATATACATTAGAATTATTATACCAATTTACAGCTAGCTAGTATTGTATATACATTTGAATTTAATATATATTTACAGCTAGCTAGTACTGTATATACATTTGAATTTAATATCAATTTATAGCTAGCTAGTACTGTATATACATTACAATTATTATATCAATTTACAGCTAACTAGTACTGTATATACATTTGAATTTAATATCAATTTACAGCTAACTAGTATTGTATATACATTAGAATTATTATACCAATTTACAGCTAACTTTTACTGTATATACATTTGAATTTAATATCAATTTACAGCTAACTAGTACTGCATGCCGTCTTGTTTCATTGTCTTTTATGCTTTGCCCAGAAAGCACATAGAACTACCTCAGCTAACATTAAGCACATTGAGCAAATACTGAAATCTGGTGTAAATATGTTATGTAAATACGTACAGGTTGTGGTTTAATTATCCCAGAGCTGGAGTCAGGCAGCAGTAAATGGTGGGTGTCAGACTGTAAAAGGTTTAGAGATGTTTCTCTATAGCTCAATGTGTGGCGCAAGGCCAACTGGCTAGCATCCATTCCTTTCCCCTCTTCTCCAAATCCTGTACATCTGAGGGTACATCTCCAAGCCTGCTGTCCCCTCACCCGCCCCCTCACCCCTCCACCTTACCCCTCCACCCTTGGCGTCCCTCCAGTCCTCCTCTCTCTCCTCAGGGCCCCAAAGCTCTGTCTGAACCCCTGAATCACTGCCACCCCGTCACCGTACCACCGTACCTCCGTACCTCCGTACCACCGTACCTCCGTACCACCGTACCACCGTACCTCCGTACCACCGTACCTCCGTACCACCGTACCTCCGTACCACCGTACCACCGTACCTCCGTACCACCGTACCACCGTACCTCCATACCTCCATAGTCACGGTGTGTGTGTATGTGTGCATGTGTTGTAGATGTACAGATACATTGATATGACGACTAATGGTCGTGCGGTGAAGTGTGTGTGCGTGTATGTGTGTGTGTGCAGTGAATATGCATTTGGCGGTTGAGTGAGGTGTGTATGTGTAGCAGTGTGTGCTTTTGTCTTGACGCGGAGGGACAGACAAGGGGGTCATTACCTCCTGCCGAGCTCCATCACGTCTCTAATGGTACAGAGAGATCTAAAACCTCCACACTCATTCTTCTATCCTCCATCATCCCTCCTTTCCTGTATCCTTCCCTCTTTATTCCCCCTGTCACACACCTCTGAGCGCATCACTCTCTCTATATATATACACACACACACACACACACACACACACACACACACACACACACACACTCGGTACACAAGCATTTTCCATCCGCTAAACAGCTCTTGTATTGCACAAGATGAAGTGTGCTGTTGTTTGACACTTGTTTGGATGGTGAAGAGCTATTCTATCAACCGTTTTCTCAGTCTGTTCCATCAGTTGTGTCCGAGTCCAATTTGTCCCAGGTAAAAGCTTCCTATACTCTGACTCAGTCTGACCTCTCAGACCAGGGAGGTGTGTGGCTCTATATCCACATGAAACAGGGCAGCTCTCCTCTCCTCTCCTCTCCTCTCCTCTCCTCTCCTCTCCTCTCCTCTCCTCTCCTCTCCTTCACCGAAGCTAGCCCCAATCAGTGTGTCCTCTGAAGGCCATAGTGAAAAGCCACTGTACATAATGAAGAGGTTTTAGATAAGGAGGAAGAAGGAGAAGCTCTGTTGTTTCGTTCTGTCTTTGTGTGAGAAGTGAAGAGGGAGGTATACTGTTGGTAGGATGTTGATGGATGTTGAGCTTGTTCTGTGTGTGTGTGTGTGTGCGTGCGTGCGTGCGTGCGTGCGTGTGTGTGTGTGTGTGCGCATGAGTGGGTCGCTGTCTATGTACATACACACATGCTTTGTCAATCATTTACCATTTATTTATCCTCTTTTAGAAACATTCATTAACTCTTTGTTGACATGAGAGTCCTTTTCAGTCGCTGGCTGTATTGTATTGCTGTATTGTGAGTCTGACACAAAACACAGCTAGATTAATTATTTTTCAGTAGCTAAAGCTTAACAATAACTAACAGCTATGGAAAATAGCTCTATTTATTAGTGCAATAATGAACAATTTGAGGTGAATAGAAAGCTAACTAATTAGTAACAGGCTAGGAAGGCACTCGCAATAGTATGTTTTGGTAATTAATTTTCTAGACTGGGGAGTCATCTAAAAAAAACTCTTTCTTCAACATTTAAAGTGAAGTACAAAGTGTTGTTGGGCCTGGGTTACAGACAGTTGTGTTTGCTGTTAAGCTGGTTTGGGAAGTTCTGATATTCTTGATCCGAATAGTGACAGAGAGCATAGAATTGTCATAGGGAGAACACACACAGTCTCCTCGTTTAGCCTACTGTTTATAGCCCAGTCAATTATAACATATAGAGGACTATTCAGCTGCAGAGTGGTATGTCTGGACATGTTGCTGCAAAGGGACTATCAGACAAATGGTTAGAAAGACAGAGTGAGGAAGAGAGACGCAGAGAGAGAGAGATAGGCAGAGAGAAAGTGGGGTGAGAAAGAGCGAGGGGAAGGAGAAAGAGAGAAGAATTGGAGGGAGAGACACAGAGAGAGAGCAAGAGAGAATGATCTTATCACCTGTCATCCTCCTCTTTCCCCACTGACGTTCAGGCTTCCTCTGTTGCCTAGGTGTCTGTATGGGCAGGGATAGCAGAGGCCACGTCCTATTAGAGCAGTATCCTTAGTGTTAGGACTGACTTCAGAGGGTTGTGTGGTGATGTCTGGTGATGTCTGTGTGTCTGGTTACTATGTGTGTGCATACAGCCACTATGGGCTCACCTGGCAGAGAGATAGCAGGCTATCTTAATGGTTTCTCTCCACTGCCACTCAACCTTCTGAGAGCCACGTCCTCCAGTCCTCCTGTGTGTCTGATAAACCCACTTCAAAGGACTGTCACTGTCTGTCCCTCACTGCCCAGCCCTGAGCTCCGGGTCTGCTCTGAGTTCTTATGTAGAATGAGGAGAAGACGGAGGGAGAGGAAGGAGAGAGGAAGTGGAGGGAGGGAGAGATGAAGGAAAAGATGTCTGAGGTCTCAGGTATTGACACCAGAGCTGACGCAGGGACAAGGAGAGGAGGGAGGGAGGCGGCAGGAAGTGAGGGTGTTTTTCTGTCATGGTCACATCAAATCAACATTTATTGGTCACGTGCATAGTTGAGCAGATGTTATAGTAGGTGCAGCGAAATGCCTCCGTTACTAGCTCTGAACAGCGCAGGAAACAATTGTCAAACTAAATAATCATCAAATAATAGTACAAAAACAATAATCAAAACTAGAAGCAAGAAATCATGGGTGACAGGACGAAACCACTTAAAAACACAAATAACACTTTATCAGTGATCCAAAAGCAACATATGCGTATGTAACACGCGGGATATGAACCGGGAACAACCGACGTATTAGACCAAGAGGAAATTCCCACTTGGACCGAGGGCAGACACCGGTTTACAGTTTACAGGCAGGGCTACGTCATCACGTGACCATGAGTGACCGATGCATGTCCGCTACATGTACAGTATATTAGAATGAACTACGCTATGTATATAAAAGTATGTGGACACCCCTTCAAATGAGTGGATTCGGATATTTCAGCCACACCCGTTGCTGACAGCTGTATAAAATCGAGCACACCGCCGTGCAGTCTCCATAGACAAACATCAGCAGTAGAATGGCCTTACTGAAGAGCTCAGTGACTTTCAACGTGGCACCGTCATAGGATGCCACCTTTCCAAAAGTCAGTTAGCCAAATTTCTGCCCTGCTAGATCTGCCCTGGTCCACTGTAAGTGGCGTTATTGTGAAGTGGATACGTCTAGGAGCAACAACGTCTCAGCCGCGAAGTGTTAGGCCACACAAGCTCACAGAATGGGACCGCTGAGTGCTCTAGCGAGTAGCGTGTAAAAATTGTCTGTCCTTGGTTGAAACATTCACTACCGACTTCCAAACTTCCTCTGGAAGCAACATCAGCACAAGAACTGTTCGTCGGGAGCTTCATGAAATGGGTTTCCATGGACGAGCAGCTGCACACAAGCCTAAGATCACCATGCACAATGCCAAGGGTCGGCTGGAGTGGTGTAAAGCTTGCCACCATTGGACTCTGGAGCAGTGGAAACGCATTCTCTGAAGTAATGAATCACACTTCACCATCTGGCAGTCCGACGGACAATGCATAGCGCCAACTCTAAAGTTTGGTGGAGGAGGAATAGTTGTCTGGGGCTGTTTTTCATGGTTCGGGCTAGGCCCCTTAGTTCCAGTGAAGGGAAATTGTAACGCTACAGCATACAATGACATTCTAGACGATTCTGTGCTTCCAAGTTTGTGGCAACAGTTTGGGGAAGGCCCTTTCCTGTTTCAGCATGACAATTCCCCCGTGCACAAAGTGAGGTCCATACAGAAATGGTTTGTCGAGATCAGTGTGGAAGAATTTCACTGGCCTGTACAAAGCCCTGACCTCAACACCATCGAACACCTTTGGGATTAATTGGAACGCTGACTGCGAGCCAGGCCTAATCTCCAGAAGAGTGGAGAGGCTGTTATAGCAGCAAAGGAGGGACAAACTCTGTAATAATGCCCATGATTTTGGAATGAGATATTCGAAGAGCAGGTGTCCACATTGTTTGGTCGTGTAGAGTATGTAAAGAATACAGTACATGACTACACAGTGTGAAAACAGCATAAATGAAACGGTCCAGTGTTTAGTATCTCTATATACAGTGGGGTCCAACATTATTGACACCCTCAATAAGGATCAGCAACAATGACTGCACAAAACAAATCATTCAAACACTGAGCCATATTGTATGCCCCAAACAATTGGGAAATCCCATTCCTCACTTGTCAGATCTAGACTCTGTGTGCATAGGGCAGCATTCTCTAAGGTGCTGTTTTGTTAAACATGTTGTTTAACAACAGCAGAGCAACATCATTCGTGCAATGACCTCCACCCTAGTCTCCCTCTCTTATTTCTCCTTCTATTCCCCAGATTGAGTAGAGAGGGACATGGAGGACAGGGGGGAGGGTCAGACTGCTTGTTCTAATGGTCCTGATGTGTGTGTGTGTGTGTGTGTGTGTGTGTGTGTGTGTGTGTGTGTGTGTGTGTGTGTGTGTGTGTGTGTGTGTAATATTGAGGAAGGGGAATGTTTACTGCCTGTCTCCTGCAGACCCTGTGATCTCTGGGCCTCTAATGCACTACAGCTGTGAGGGTCGACGACACCGGGTCTCTGATGAACGGCTTCATTGTAATGGACCCTGTGTGTGTGTGTGTGTGTGTGTAACTCCTCACCTCTCCTGGTCTGCACACTGAAAACCTAATTCATTTTAGGTCACGGCTATACCTCAATAAGGTTAAGGACTCAACTTCTGTATTTTACGTTACTGTATTTTACGTTACTGTATTTTCCTAGCTCTGTACATAATCAAAAGCAGCATTCTGCTTTTTTCTAACACCTTTTGTTTCACCTCAGATGAATTCACTCTTTTTTTTTCATTCTCTCCCGTGCTGCTGCTGTTATCTTTTTCTTCCCTTTTTTACCTTTCATAGAACAATACCTCCTCTATCTGTACTCACAAACACGCAGCGGTGCAAAGGTACTTAAGTAAAAATACTTTCAAGTACTACTTAAGTTGTGTTTTGAGGTATCTGTACTCTACTTGACTATTTACGCTGAACAACAATATAAACGCAACATGCAACAATTTCAAAGATTTTACTGAGTTACATTTCATATAAGGAAATCAGTCAATTTAAATACATTTCTTAGGCCCTAATCTATGGATTTCACTTGACTGGGAATACAGATATGCACCTCTGGTCACAGATACATTCAAAAAAAGGTACGTGTGGATCAGAAAACCAGTCAGTATCTGGTGTGACCACCATTTGCCTCATGCAGCGCGACACATCTCCTTCGCATAGAGTTGATCGGGCTGTTGATTGTGTCCTGTGGAATGTTGTCTCACTCCTCTTCAATGGCTGTGTGAAGTTGCTGGATATTGGTGGGAACTAGAACATGCTGTCGTACACGTAGATCCAGAGCATCCCAAACATGCTCAATGGGTGACATGTCTGGTGAGTATGTAGGCCATGGGAGAACTGGGGCATTTTCAGTTTTCACGAATTGTGTACAGATCCTTGTGACATGGGGTTGTGCATTATCATGTTGAAACATGAGGTGATGGCGACGGATGAATGGCAAATTGCCATCAATAAAATTAAATTGTGTTCGTTGTCCGTAGTTTATACCTGCCCACACTATAACCCCACCGTCACCATGAGGCACTCTTTTCACAATGTTGACATCATAAAACCGCACAACACCATACACACTGTCTGCCATCAACCCGGTACAGTTGAAACCAGGATTAATCCGTGAAGAGCACAAATCTCCAGCCTGCCAGTTGCCATCGAAGGTGAGCATTTGCCCTATGAAGTCGGTTACGATGCCAAACTGCAGTCAGGTCAAGACCCTGGTAAGGATGACAAGCACGAAGGTGAGCTTCCCTGAGACGGTTTCTGACAGTTTGTACAGAAATTATTCTGTTGTGCAAACCCACAGTTTCATCAGCTGTCTGGGTGGCTGGTCTCAGACGATCCCGCAGGTGAAGAAGCCGGATGTGGAGGTCCCGGGCTGGCATGGTTACACGTGGTCTGCGTTTGTGTGGCTGGTTGGACGTAAATTATGTCTGAGTGTTGGAGTGTGCCCCTTGCTATCTGTAAATTTAAAAAATGCCACCTTTAAGTAAGTATACTTTAGCCATTACATTTACTTTTGATACTTAAGTACATTTAAAACCAAATACTTTTATACTTTTACTCAAGTATTATTTTACTGGGTGACTTTCACTTTTACTTGAGTCATTTAAGGTATCTTTATTTTTACTCAAGTATGACAATGGGTACACGCACACACTCACCCACACACACAAACACACACACACACACACACACAGACACGCACACAGATTCATCATCATAATAAACCATGAAGTCATGAAAACATTCCCGCCAGGAACTGAGTTAGCTAAGGTCCATTTGAGTCTTTATGGTTCTCATTCTGCATACTGTTAGTCTGTATAATAATGCAGTTAGGTTGCGTATAATGCACAAATAACATTATCATTGGGTTTGCAGCTGTTTTTGCAGCAGAGGTCAAGGAGAGACGCCGTCTCCAATCCTGAGGACCAATTTACTGAGATTGAATGAGATCTTCCGAAGAATTAGATTAAACTAAATATAATCTAAACTAAATATGATATATGACAGTTGTTGTTGTTGATATTGCCATATCCATAACTCTATATGTTATTTATCAAATAGAGGGTATGGGTATGTGTGTGAGTTTGGGCTTGTGTATCTGGTGAAGTTTTTGTGCTTATTTGTCAGTTGGAACAAGCAGACGAACAAGACAGACAACCCTGTTGTACAATATTCAAACATATTTGGGTAGACAGATTTTGTTCACGTTGTGCTTTAGTGTGTGTGTGTGTGTGTGTGTGTGGGGGTGTGCCTGCAAGCATTCAGGCATTTATCACACGTTCACGTGCGCGCGTGTGTGCGCTAGTGTATGTGTGTGCATGAGCTTGCACGCCGGTGTGTGTGTCTCCGCCAGCAGATGTGTGTGTGTGTGTGTGTGTTGAGTACAGATGGAGTGATGGCATGTTTAAAGTTTTCCAGGCTGCTGTGTTTCAGGCTGTCAGGTTTGTTTTTCTTTCCTCCAGAACAATGGCTGATTGGCTCTGTCTGTGACACACAGACCACACACTCCTAATAGTGACTGACAGCGCTAAGGGCTGTCTGCCTGCCTGCCTGACGCTCACACACTCAGTACCACACGCACACAAACACACACACACACACACACACACACACACACACACACACACACACACACACACACACACACACACTCCAAATTCTGCTTCTTCATACTCACTCACTCATCAGGTGTGTGTGTGTGTACACGTGTGCGTGCATGTGTGTTTGTATTTGAACTGTCAAGGGCAGTATAGGAGGTGTAGCTTGTTTAAGCTTGTTTATGCATATTTGATTCAATTCCTTTATAAACGTTCTGATGTTTCCTTAATTCTGTATAATATGTTGTTCTCCATTGATAACTAATGACAAGAGTCCTCTGTACTGAGAAAGGAGTTGTACTCATCCTTATCACTATTATGAATACTCAGAATGGAGGAGCAGGACTTGTGAAAAAGACTGTATCCAGGCAGATTTATTTCACAGTAAGAAGGGAGAGAAGAGACTCTGTAAACTTGTGAAAGAAAAGAAAACCCATCCACTCTCATATAGACTAGAGGACCTGAAGGCTGAGGTCCAGAGAGGTGACCTGGAGTGGTGTGTTGAGAGGATTCTATACCAGTGGTGTGTGTGTGTGTGTGTGTGTGTGTGTGTGTGTGTACAGAGCTCAAAGGGGGCTGTGTTTGCTCTAAGGAAGCGACCATCCCTACAGCCACACAGCCCCTCCCCTCACAAACACACACTCTCTCTCTGTTCAATTCAAATGGCTTTATTGGCATGGGAAACATATGTTTACATTGCCAAAACAAGTGAAATAGATAATAAACTAAAGTGAAATAAACAATCAAAAATGAACAGTAAACATTACACTCACAAACGTTTCAAAGGAATAGAGACATTTCAAATGTCATATTTTGGCTATGTACAGTGTTATAACGATGTTCACGGTGTATTTCTCTCTCTCTCTCACACACACACACACACGCTGTGCTGTGCTGTGCGCTGGCCCTTTAAGAGCTGAGCCCAGATCTAACAGCTTACAGGGCAGGGAGGGTAGGAGGAGGAGGGACAGAGACAGAGGGAGGGAGGGAGGGAGGGTGTGCGGTTGAGTGTGTGTGAGCGCTACAGAGCGAGAGAGAGGGAACAGTCTCCGTTGTCTCAGAGGTTGAAGGATCAACAGAGAGGCTTGTTGTGGCGGTTGTGATTCTGTTCCATCTGTGTGTCGGAGCTGCATGGTGTTAGAAGGAGGAATCCTAGTTCCCACAGACCTATTCCAGCATGCTCACAGACCCTGAGCTACCTCAGGAGTTTAACAGGTACGTTCTTACTCTCTCTCACACACACACACACTGCTCAGACAGACCGCGGGAGCGAGGGACGGCAGGACTGTGAGGAAGAGGGAAGGAGGAAGAAGGAGAGATGGTGTTTTGTTGTTGTTGAAGTGTTTGTGGAGGAGAAAGTGCTGCTTGGTGTAAAACTGTTTGCTGAAACAAAATAGTGTTTGCTGAGTTGTTTGATAGATAGATAGATTGATAGATATATAGATAGATAGATAGATAGATAGATATATAGATATATAGATAGATAGATTGATAGATATATAGATAGATAGATTGATAGATATATAGATAGATTGATAGATATATAGATAGATAGATTGATAGATATATAGATAGATAGATAGATAGATTGATAGATAGCGAGATAAAGGAGGGAGAGAGAGAGTATGATAGAGGAAAGATAGAAAGTTTGTTTGGCTATCCTGTGCCTTTTAATGATACCACATGCAAAGCTTGCGCAAACTAGTTGTGTGTGTGTGTGTGTGTGTGTGTGTGTGTGTGTGTGTTTGTGTGTGTTGTCCAGCTGTGGTAATCAGAGTGACAATGAGAAGTGATCTGTGACTTTGGCCCTGCTCTCCCTCTCGCTCTCGCTCTCTCTTGCTTTCTCTCTCTTGCTTTCTCTCTCTCTCTCTCTCTCTCTCTCTCTTCCTCTTTCCCTCCCTCTCTCTCCACTGCACACGTTCCAGTTTAACTAAGTTGTTCATGTCAACATGTTCATTGCTGTGTTCAAGCAGCAGTGTTACTCACTGTCTGTCTATCTATCTCTCTGTGTGTGTGTGTGTGTGTGTGTGTGTGTGTGTGTGTGTGTGTGTGTGTGTGTGTGTGTGTGTGTGTGTGTGTGTGTGTGTCTCTGAGACAAACTCTGTTTCCATGTGCTGAGGTGAGAGCGTGACCAGCGTGATTCAGTTTGTCAAGAGTTTCTCAGAAAGTTCCCATTCACCACCTAACTACCTGGCAGTCACAGAATCATTCTACAGTTTCCTATTCAGAATGCCTGGCAACTATTTGTACTTCTGCTTTATCTGAGGGGCTATTTTGACACCCTGAGATAAGACAGCTCACGTTCATGTCGAGCTGCTATCGAACAAGAGCAAATTGTTCAGGGTGGGACAATTCTTGGGTTGTTTTTACAGAATCAACTCATTTTATATTCCAGTAGATGAAATAAAACACAAACACACTAAATGTTAAAAGCTTACATTTAAACAAAATGTCCAATCTTTTATTTGTAGATGTTAAACTAAAATATTCACACACATTACCTCACAGTTACGTGGGATTGTTTTTCTGTCGTTACAGCAACAGCTGTCTGTTTAGAAGGTTGATGCTTATATTTAGTTGTATTATTTAACCTTTATTTAACCTTTATTTAACCTTTATTTAACCAGGCAAGTCAGTTAAGAACAAATTGTTATTTACAACGACAGCCTAGGTTTTCCTCTGTCGTGTGAGAGAGGTGGAAGTATTCTCACCGATTTACAGTTCGCGTCGACAACCGAACGAGCTTTATAATGGCTGTTTGACGTTAATGCCCTGAAAGAAAGATTACCCATAATACCCCGTTTTAATACATGGTATTTTTTTATACATGCCCTCTCTCACTTGACTTTTATTGCATGAAGGTACCGTACTGTTTTGCCAGATCAAACTAATCTTTTGTTTGGAGATAAAGTCTCTGAGTTTTAACCCCGAATTAAGAACGCATTTATGTTTTGCAAAAAAATGTGTTTTTAATAAGTCATCTATCCGCAAAGAGGGGAAGAGAGAAAAGATAACAACAGCAGACTATGTGGAATTAAAAATGTAAAGGATTACATGTAAAAGCAGAACGTTTGGAGATAAATGCAGGGATTACGATGACTTAGAAAACGGCTGGTTAAAAGTCTGCTTTCCAGTAATGTACTCTATCAGTGGATAAGGAAGGAAGAAAGGGCTGTGCCGGTTTGAGTATGTGTAACCTGTGTAGTGTGTATTTATGAGTGTGAGGCTCTCTACAGTGTGTGTGCCTGTGTGTTTGTGTGTGTGCGTGCGTGAGAGAGAGAGAGAGAGAGAGAGAGTTGTGCATTAGTCTCTTCAACGCAGAGGGAGAGAGAGTGTGTGAGCGCCAGTGTGTGTGTGTGTGTGTGTGTGCGAGACATACCATCATCGGTCCTGATGCTTTCTGTTCCTGCGTCTCTGTAAGTGTTCACTTTTCTTTCTTTCTCTCTCATCCCTCTCTCCGTTCTCGTTTACCGTCACTTTTATCTGTTTTCTGCATCAGTTATGAGTTATTAGGAGAAGAAAAGTGAGATACAGAGAATTACTGTGTTTGTGGGGAAGCACATTCTGCTCTAATGTTGCTGGGTTCATAACTGGTTTAAAAGTTCTGTCACAATAACACAGTAAATGCATGTTCTGTACAGTGTGTAGAGCAATGAGCTGAGCTGGCCATGTGACGTGAAGAAATTGTCCTTCCTTTTTATTGTCTCTTGATTAGTTTGAGACGTAATTGATGGAAACAAGATGAGAGTGGTTTGTTTTTAGGAGCTTTATCATCATCATTCATTCCTTAACGGCGAATGAACAAATTGAGATACAGAATAGATTGACCGATGCAAGAACGTTCATGTTATATTTTGACTGGATTGGTTGTAGTAGGGCGTAAATCACAACCATTTTCGTACTATTTACAGTCATTTCTGCTGAGTAATATTTGAATATACGATGATGATGATTAATATATTATTACTGTTATTGGTATTATTATTCTAGTGTGTGTTAATGTGATGATTATAATGTAATGTTATTATTGTCATTATAATATTATACTAATATTGTTGTATATTTTGGTGTTATTATAAATCTTCAGTTGTGGAAATAATAATGATTTGATGGCTTCTTCAAATACGTTGGCAGCTTTACTAAGAATGTCTGTGATGCTTGTATGAAATACTGGAATAGAGTGATTTCTCTGACATAGCTGTGGCATGAGTGTATCTGACAGATTCTGTGGTCAAAGTGACAGATTCCACAGGGATAGAGAGAGAGAGAGAGAGAGAGAGAGAGAGAGAGGATAGAGTGAAGGTATAGAGAAACAGAGGGAGAGCGACTAGAGAGAGGATAACAGAAAGAGAGACGCAGAAAGAGAGAAAGATAGAGACGGATAGATAGAAAGAGGGAGATGCAGAAGTAAAGGGAAAAGAGCGAGATTGATCGTAAAGAAGGGCAGAGAAGAGGAAGGGAGTCCTAGGGGTGCTGAGGGGAGCAGTGTGGAACTCTCACTCTCTACCATTTGTCCCTGTGAGTTTATTGGGGGTGGGTTGTGGTGTAATGTCACCTTTTATGAGTGGGTCCACACCAGATGTCTAAACACCTAAATGTGCCTTATTAGTAAAACTGCATAAATGGTTATAAAAGAACACTTCGATTTCCGCTGCTAAGATAATATGTAGAAATGTGTATTTTAGTGTGTCATCATTGCACTGGTATTGCATTGTAATACATTGTGGGATATTATTATAAAGTAGGACAGTGGAATTTTTATTGTGGTAATGTAATTTGTTACTGTTTGAAACTTTTACAATGAATGGAATTATTTCAGGAATTAAGGGAATCAAAGTGTGTAATGTGAATTAAAGTTGACCTGTACTAAATTGGATTTATGTAGCATTAACTAGAAAAGCATTGCGGATTAAAATGGTTAAGTGTTTTAAAGGGATAGGGTGGCGTGTTATGGACTGTTATGAGAAAGCGGGGTACAGTGTGTGTGTGTGTGTGTGTGTGTGTGTGTGTGTGTGTGTGTGTGTGTGTGTGTAATTGAGTGGTGTGTCCGTGGTCTGAACACTAATGCAGACCTTGTCCCCTCTCTCCCTTTCTCTCTCCCTCTCCCTATGGCCTCTCTGGGCCTCTTTCTCTCTCTCTCTCCCTCTCTCTCTCTGTCTCCGGGTCTTTCTCTCAGACTGGTCCATTGTCTGGCCCATATTGTCAGTCCGCCGAGCAGCTTGATAACCATGTCTCCATGTTGGAAAAAAGAAAGAAATACAGAAGAATAGCAGAGCAGAATGCTAAAAGCGCCTCCCTCTCCTTCCCTCTCTCTCCCTCTCTCCCCCCTCCACTCTCAACCCACAGACCTCCCCAGTGCAGTCAGCTGACCTCTCTAACAGCCAATCGGCGATTGATAAATTAGTTTCGGTAGTTTGGAGGAGAAAGTGTAGAGGACTTCAACTTTTCTCTGGTCGCCCCGCTTGGGTCCCTCTGTGTGTGTGTCTGTCTTCTCTGTTTGGGTGGGGGTCTTCTGGGTTCATTAAGGGGGGGGCTAACGAGAGATGGGTCACATGGCCAGGGGTTAGAGGTCAAAGGTTAGGGCAGACTATCGCATCGTGGTCGGTCGGAGTAGTAAAAGTCAGAGGCTGTTGATTCTGAGAGGGGAAGAAGCCAAGCGAAGTCCTGTCCTGGGATTCTCTCATTCCTGTGTCCTCTGTCCCTCCTTCCCGCCTTCCATTCCCCTCTCTCTCCCTCTTTCCATCCCTGTGCGCCCCACAATGACAGACAGTGTTAGTCTCTTTGGCCTTACCCAGGGTGGTACAATAGCAACTCTGTGTCTGCAGGTAGGGAGGGGGACGCGGGGAAAGGGGGAGGAGGGGAAGAGGGGGGGGAGGAGGGGGGTCAAGGGAAGGGAGGAGGCCATTTAGGTGAGGTGGGAGAGTTTCAAAGGACAGGGCAAAAGGGAGTGCGTGTGTGTGTGTGTGTGTGTGTGTGTGTGTGTGTGTGTGTGAGAGAGAGAGAGTGACTGTTCAGTCTGTCCTGTTGTTGTTTCTCTTCTATCCGTGGGCCACTCCAGAGAGCTGAGTGAGACTCTGTCTCTGTTTTTTACAGAGTGCCGTAGAGAGTGACGGAGACAAATGGACAAGACTTTTTAGGGATGAGCTGAACAACTGGAGTCTAAACAGTGAGCGTCACACAATGGAAAATCTGTGTTCATCTGTCAATAAACATTACGGCTCCACTTCTTCCCTCATAAACATCAGGGAATAGGTCTGAAAAGCAACGGCGATGTTGTCGTTTTGCCGTTTTCCTCCCTCCAAAGCTTTTCTCACGTCCTAGCCCCACAACTGTCAGATCAGCCAGCACAGAAAGAGAGAGAGAAAGAGGGAGTGACCGAGTGAATGACTGGCGGTCTTTATCAGTCCCATTTCACTTGCTTTATTTTACCCTGCTAACCCTCATATGGAAGCTCTCCAAGGTAAAATGCCAGTGAAAGTCACAGCGTGGTGACTCAGCCTGAAGAAAGAAATAACAATTACAACAACATGACGAAGTATGCAGACTGCTGCAATGAGCAGTGATGGCTATCTACAGCCCAGGAGAGAGAGAGAGAGAGAGAGAGAGAGTGTGTGTGTGTGTGTGTGTGTGTGTGTGTGTGTGTGTGTGTGTGTGTGTGTGTGTGTGTAAGGTAGTTTAGGGAGGTGGTGGTGAAGGAACCACAAACTACATGAGCTGGCCCTCTATCCTCCCTGACAGCACACACACGCACACTTGGGACTTTGAACATCGGCTGTGTGTGTGTGTGTGATGACAGTGACATTAGCCACTGTCTTATAGCCTTTTGTGGTTAATCTGGACAGGAAACGCGGTCGCTCCCTCAGCCTCCATTATCGGAGAAAGAAACAGAGGATGCTTTGTGTGCGAGTGTACGTCTGTGTCGGTGCGTCATGTTAGCATACAGTACATCTGCAATAATGTTACAAGGTTTCTGCCATTCCTTTATATGCTCTCCTCTTGTCATCACCCATATGACATTGAGCATGTAACTGGAACGGAATAGAGAGAATGACAGTCAAGTCAAGGAGAGTGGCTGGTGTGTGTGTGTGTGTGTGTGTGTGTGTGTGTGTGTGTGTGTGTGTGTGTGTGTGTGTGTAGCCTACTAGCTGAAATGGCTGTACTAGCCACTACAATGACCAGGGAATATCACGGACTCCATTGAAGTGTGGAGTCACTAAAGTCCACTAGCTTATGTGTTCCCTTTCTCCTGTTTCAGCCTCACTGTTCCCACTGACAGAAAGGACAGCCTATTAATAGATATTAGGCAATATCCTTAAGAGTCAGACAAGACACGGAGAGGAGGAGGAGGGGAGGAGGAGAGAGGAGGAGAAGGAGGAGGGGAGGGGAGGGGAGGAGGTGGGGGGACAAACAGCTGATTGTGTAAAGAAGGATCACTCAGTAAGACAATACTACAAGCTAGCTCAGTGCTTCACCTCAGAGAGGGAGAGAGAGAGAGAGAGATAAATAAATAAATATGGGGTGAGAAAATAGACTGTCGACTTGACAGTGAGCATAAAGAATGGGATGGAGGGAGGGAGGGAGGGAGGGAGGGAGGGAGGGAGGGAGGGAGGGAGGGAGGGAGGGAGGGAGGGAGGGAGGGAGGGAGGGAGGGAGGGAGAGTGTAGAGAGTGCAGGAAAAGATGAATATGTGGAGAAAGCAGCAAGAGAAAGGAGAGTTAAAGGAAGAGAGGGATGATAAGATATTTCAATACCTGATGGAACATTTGTTTAAAGTCATCCCTCAGGAGTTATACAGTGTACCTATTGAAATGCTGAGGTTGTCTGTACTGCTGTTTGATACGCTGTTCTGTTCCCTTACCTCAGGCACAGCTGTAAAGTGACCTCTCACACACACACGCATTCACACGCAGCTAACCTTCACCTGACTGACAGGTAGTAGGGGAAGGGTCGCACAGAGATGACATCACTACCTCTTGGGGATGTGGATTTAAAGCCCCATTTTGATGTAACGTTGAAATTATTTTAAGCCGTGTAAACTGGACCTATATGAAATTCTAATATTGATTTGTATCTGTTTACTATGCATGTTTATTCAGCAATTGAAATACAGGATCACAGTTCAAACAGAGGATAATGGTTGTGTACAGAAGACAGTTAATGTAGTATTCTCGAGAAAAACATTCTGATCTCTGTAGAAGAAGAACAAGAATTATTACTAAAGAGAGGGAAAGATAGATGAACAGAGAGATTTAGAGAAAGAAAGCGAGAAAGAGACAGACCAAGAGAGAGAGATAGAGAGAGAGAGAGCACAGTCTGAAGGTGTGTGCAATATCATCTAGCATATAGGAGATGACTGCTTTGTTTCTCACTCAGTCTTCATGAAACATGAAGCACATCTTTACCCCCGTCGGAGCGCTTCTAACATGAATGATTTAACACATCGCTACTGGGATGTGTAGAGATACGGGGCTCAGCGTGTGTGTGTGTGTGTGTGTGTGTGTCTCTAGATGTGTGTGTGCCAGCTCGTTCCTCTCTCTCTCAGTGCAGCGTGAGTAGTCGTTGAAGTGGGTCATTTGTGCTGGACTGGCTGGTGTTAAGTGAGTTAACCACCGGTCAGTCAGTCTGTGATGGAGATTAACAGTCAATCAGTCTACTTGGGTAGTTAATGGACAGTGTACTTGGCCGATTAGTGACTTAACGGTACATGTACATGTGTAATATGAGAGGGACTTAACACGGTAGCACTCAGTCATCATCAACGAGATGAAGTCGTCCAGGGGAAGTGGTTCTTTAATCTAAGCTTAGTAGCTAACCCGAACGCTCAGCCAGGGTGGGTGTGTTTGTGCGCGTGTGTACGTGCGTGTGTGCACAGTTGAGAGAGGAAGGTAGAGAGCTGGACACCGGAGTCGTGAGCTCTGAACACATCAGATGTCCAATTCTCTTCCCAGAGTTTCCCGTGCTGTTGATTAAAAGGATTGTCTTTACATCATGTATTGGTTGGATGGTTGGCGCGCCGAGCATCGCTGTGTGTGTGTGTGTGTGTGTGTAACGGCCCAGTGTGTCTGTATGTGCCTGGTTTTATTTTCCCGGCTGCCGTGGAGAGAGGGAGGTGTGTTTGGCATGTCTGTCTGTGTTCGCGCCACAGAAGGAAGGAGCAAAATTATGCTAATGGTCGCTAATTATGACCTTGGAGACTGGCTTAGCTGCCAATTTATTGACTTAATAAAGCCCTTCTTTTTAATCCCAACAGCACTACTGTACATGCGTTCAATGTTTCATGGAGCAGCCTCTTGTGCAGGACAGGTCTGCCAACTTGAAGTGAATTTGCTGCTATAACCTGCTCACCCACTGTGCTGAGTTCTTTAGTAAATAGACATCAAAGACTTAGAGGAAAATATACATTTTATTGCTCAAGAGGAGAGCTGTGAAAGGAGGAAGGATGGAGGGGTGAGAGGGAGATGGAGGGAGGAGAAGAGGGCACAGCAGAGGGGAGGAAAGAGGGGGGATGGAGGGGTGAGAGGAGGAGAGAGAGGGTGTTGTGTCTAACCTCAGGAATATTCCGGAGTCGCAGCATCCAACAGACTGGGTTCTTGTTCTCCTGAGAGGTGTGTGACCTGCCCAAAAGTTGCTCTTAGGTACACAGATCTAGGATCAGCTTCCCCTCCCTGCTGCTAACCTTAACTATTAGGCGGTAAAACCCCAAACTGACCTTAGATCAGTGTCCAGGGATACTACTCCAGTCCTGTGTGGTGTCTAGAGGACGTGGGAGGAGTGCAGCTGGGAAGAGAGGTGTGGACAGGACATGGGTGGGGGGGCGGTGGACTGGCTGAGGTGGGGTAGACTGAGGGCGGTTGTGTGTGTGTGTGAGGAGAGGCTGTGTTTATCGGAGTGGTGTGTGTGTGTGTGTGTGTGTGTGTGTGTGTGTGTGTGTGTGTGTGTGTGTGTGTGTGTGTGTGTGTGTGTGTGTGTGTGTGTGTGTGTGTGTGTGTGTGTGTGTGTGTGTGTGTGTGTGTGTGTAGCAGAAACAAAAGGCTCCAGTGTATGAGAGTGAAAGGAGGTAAAGTAAACACCCTGTGATGAGGACAGACCTGCTGTGAGTGTGTGAGTGTGTGTGTATGTGCGTTGCGTGGCCTGTAGTTGATACAGCTGTGCCTTCTTCTCTCTCTGCCCAGAGTGTGAAACACTGGGGTAACTCAACGCACACTTTCACAGATGATAAAGATATATATTTAGAAATATCACAATTGTTTTCATTTCTACACTTTCTTGTGGTTTTGGAAAAACTAGTCTTACAATTTCCTTTCATTTTATCATTTAAAATCATGTGTGAACATCACTACTGCTGCTGTGTTTAAAGCATGTGTAGATAGATAAGGGAATTCTGGAATAGGCATGTGCAGATAGTAGAATATACAAGTTAGAATACAGGCATATTGATATACAGTGAGGGAAAAAACGTATTTGATCCCATGCTGATTTTGTACGTTTGCCCACTGACAAAGAAATGATCAGTCTATAATTTTAATGGTAGGTTTATTTGAACAGTGAAAGACAGAATAACAACAACAAAAATCCAGAAAAACGCATGTCAAAAATGTTATAAATTGATTTGCATTTTAATGAGGGAAATAAGTATTTGACCCCCTCTGCAAAACATGACTTAGTACTTGGTGGCAAAACCCTTGTTGGTAATCACAGAGGTCAGACGTTTCTTGTAGTTGCCCACCAGGTTTGCACACATCTCAGGAGGGATTTTGTCCCACTCCTCTTTGCAGATCTTCTCCAAGTCATTAAGGTTTCGAGGCTGACGTTTGGCAACTCGAACCTTCAGCTCCCTCCACAGATGTTCTATGGGATTAAGGTCTGGAGACTGGCTAGGCCACTCCAGGACCTTAATGTGCTTCTTCTTGAGCCACTCCTTTGTTGCCTTGGCCGTGTGTTTTGGGTCATTGTCATGCTGGAAAACCCATCAACGACCCATTTTCAATGCCCTGGCTGAGGGAAGGAGGTTCTCACCCAAGATTTGACGGTACATGGCCCCGTCCATCGTCCCTTTGATGCGGTGAAGTTGTCCTGTTCCCTTAGCAGAAGAACACCCCCAAAGCATAATGTTTCCACCTCCATGTTTGACGGTGGGGATGGTGTTCTTGGGGTCATAGGCAGCATTCCTCCTCCTCCAAACACAGCGAGTTGAGTTGATGCCAAAGAACTCCATTTTGGTCTCATCTGACCACCACTTTCACCCAGTTGTCCTATGAATCATTCAGATGTTCATTGGCAAACTTCAGACGGGCATGTATATGTGCTTTCTTGAGCAGGGGGACCTTGCGGGCGCTGCAGGATTTCAGTCCTTCACGGCGTAATGTGTTACCAATTGTTTTCTTGGTGACTATGGTCCCAGCTGCCTTGAGATCATTGACAAGATCCTCCCGTGTAGTTCTGGGCTGATTCCTCACCGTTCTCATGATCATTGCAACTCCACGAGGTGAGATATTGCATGGAGCCCCAGGCCGAGGGAGATTGACAGTTCTTTTGTGTTTCTTCCATTTGCGAATAATCGCACCAACTGTTGTCACCTTCTCACCAAGCTGCTTGGCGATAGTCTTGTAGCCCATTCCAGCCTTGTGTAGGTCTACAATCTTGTCCCTGACATCCTTGGAGAGCTCTTTGGTCTTGGCCATGGTGGAGAGTTTGGAATCTGATTGATTGATTGCTTCTGTGGACAGGTGTCTTTTATACAGGTAACAAACTGAGATTAGGAGCACTCCCTTTAAGAGTGTGCTCCTAATCTCAGCTCGGTCCCTGTATAAAAGACACCTGGGAGCCAGAAATGTTTCTGATTGAGAGGGGGTCAAATCCTTATTTCCCTCATTAAAATGCAAATAAATTTATAACATTTTTGACATGTGTTTTTCTGGATTTTTGTTGTTGTTATTCTGTCTCTCACTGTTCAAATAAACCTACCATTAAAATTATAGACTGATCATTTCTTTGTCAGTGGGCAAACGTACAAAATCAGCAGGAGATCAAATACTTTTTTCCCCTCACTGTAGATGGAGACCATATGTGTAAGTGCGATGTAGCAATGTACGACTGTACAGAACCATACATTTGGCATCTGTTTGAACCTCTCGGGACAGCAGTCCTGCTCAGAAGGTTTACGTATTCTCCTGTTTGTATCCTCCTCTTTTCTCAAACAGAATGGCTGTTGATGGCTGTGCAAGAAATACAGTTGTGCTCCTAGCCTGTTGCTCCTTGCATGTCTGACTTTCTGCGTATACATTAGTGTTTGCGTATTCTCCTCCCTCCCTCCCTCCCTCCTCTCACCCTGGGTCATCGTAGCAGTAACTTCAAGAATGAACGAGAGCCTTTGAAAGCGCTTAGGGAGACGCTGCCAGCCGCATTAAACTCTATTATTGGAACATATTCATTTTGTCCCTATTCACCCGGGGGGCACATTTATGTTGGGGAGAGTTCATCTAATAGATGCCACTGTTCTTCCCCTCCCTCTGCTTTCAGTGGGAAACAAAGGCAAAGTAACAAATGCACAGCCTCTATGTTTGTTATTTTCACTGGTATTGTCAGGGCCGAGGTTTTCATACACATCACTGTCAGCTTGCTGCTGGAGTGAAAGGGCCTGTGTCAGGCCTCGGCCATTTGTCATAAAATGTCAGCCCAACCTGGCTCTATTTTCAGTAATGGGTTATTGCGTACCGTGTGTGTGTGTGTGTGTGTGTGTGTGTGTGTGTGTGTGTGTGTGTGTGTGTGTGTGTGTGCGTGTGTGTGAACGTTGGAAGGACCTGATGGTAAACATGGATGTGAAGGTCTAAAGAGCTTTTCCTCTGACTAGCGGGTGTAGATGATTTACTGTATATTATTATAGTGTGTATTGTCTGCTGAGAGGAGAGAGAGGGATTCAGAGACACAGAGAGAGGGCCATTGGGGACCAATGAATAATAAGAAATTAATAATGATTAACTATTTCTATAAATATAACTATTGCAATGGATGAAAGAATAGTGTTTCTCCCACTGTCACCCACAGCTCACTCTCCCTCTCTCTCTCTCTCTTCTTTCTCTCTCTCTGTTTTTTCCAGGATGTCTTCCAAGCGACCAATCTCTCCATATGGGGGGACAGATGGAGAGGTAGCCATGGCAACCAGCAGACAGAGACTGGAAGAGGAAGAGAGAGATGACGGACAGGCTGTCATGCACCTCCCCCTGACTCCCTACTGCAGCAAGGTGTCCCCCCTCTCGCCCCGCCCCCTGGACAGCCCCCCCACACTGCACAGTGCCATGGTAAAACAGCCCCTCGTTGTCTTCATATCATTTAACTGCTCTTATTGGCTACTTGGCTTTGTTTCGACTCTTCTTATTGGTCGTCTGGAGTTTAAATCCTGCCACGCTGTTGAGGTGGAAGTTGGCACTTAAGGACAGATCTTAGGATCAGTTTGTCCTCCCCAATCCCTGATCTCAACCATAAGGGGGCTAAACGGATCATAGCCGTTGACAGGAAGTGACAGTCCCCATCTATCATAGACTGAGACAGGGCTATTTAGCATTGTGTATGATTGTTTATTAGACTGTAATTACAGAGAGTTGTAGTTATGGCGTCCGGTTTTGAAGTAACACATACTTCCAACAGAGGAAATAATAATGGGGGAAAACTGGACACAAAAGATGCTCGAGAGTGCTCTTATGATGTGAATCACGTTTCCCTTTTGTTTTAGTGTGAAGGCCCGTGTCTGTGCTGTAACCGTTTGACGGTGAGGCATGGAGACGTGGTACATGTGTGACTGTCAATGTGAGCCATGTCAGTGAGTCATGTTCTGCTGTGAAAAGGGTGACTGTGTGTGGTAACAGTAAATGCATATCATCATTTCGATGTATAGTTTGGTGTGTGTGATGTGTGTTTTATGTAGTGTGTGTGTGTGTGTGTGTGTGTGTGTGTGTGTGGCCTCAGTAACCCTCATAGTTTTCCTCACGTTAGCCTACAGACTTTTCCCCTGTACTGCTGATAAACCACCACACAGTAAATGTTGTGAGATCACTCTGGCTGTAAAACAATGAAAGGGTGCTTAAGGACCATAATGGTAAGCTAATTCTGTAATGAACCTGCTGATTGCACATCAGACTGGACTCTGCTGCCTGTCAGACAACAGTCACTGACTGTAAACCAAAGTCCTCTCTTTTTCTTTCTCTCTCACCAGGAAGATATACTTTATCACGGCATGCTGTTGACAGTAGGTATTAGACCTGATGTTTGGGAGACTTTATCACAGTAGGGATTGGACCTGATGTTTGGGAGACTTTATCACGGCATGCTGTTGACAGTAGGTATTGGACCTGATGTTTGGGAGACTTTATCACGGCATGCTGTTGACAGTAGGTATTGGACCTGATGTTTGGGAGACTTTATCATGGCATGCTGTTGACAGTAGGTATTGGACCTGATGTTTGGGAGACTTTATCACGGCATGCTGTTGACAGTAGGTATTGGACCTGATCTTTGGGAGACTTTATCATTGCATGCTGTTGACAGTAGGTATTGGACCTGATGTTTGGGAGACTTTATCACGGCATGCTGTTGACAGTAGGGATTGGACCTGATGTTTGGGAGACTTTATCACGGCATGCTGTTGACAGTAGGTATTGGACCTGATGTTTGGGAGACTTTATCACGGCATGCTGTTGACAGTAGGTATTGGACCTGATGTTTGGGAGACTTTATCACGGCATGCTGTTGACAGTAGGTATTGGACCTGATGTTTGGGAGACTTTATCACGGCATGCTGTTGACAGTAGGTATTGGACCTGATGTTTGGGAGACTTTATCACGGCATGCTGTTGACAGTAGGTATTGGACCTGATGTTTGGGAGACTTTATCACGGCATGCTGTTGACAGTAGGTATTGGACCTGATGTTTGGGAGACTTTATCATGGCATGCTGTTGACAGTAGGTATTGGACCTGATGTTTGGGAGACTTTATCACGGCATGCTGTTGACAGTAGGGATTGGACCTGATGTTTGGGAGACTTTATCACGGCATGCTGTTGACAGTAGGTATTGGACCTGATGTTTGGGAGACTTTATCACGGCATGCTGTTGACAGTAGGTATTGGACCTGATGTTTGGGAGACTTTATCACGGCATGCTGTTGACAGTAGGTATTGGACCTGATGTTTGGGAGACTTTATCACGGCATGCTGTTGACAGTAGGTATTGGACCTGATGTTTGGGAGACTTTATCACGGCATGCTGTTGACAGTAGGTATTGGACCTGATGTTTGGGAGACTTTATCACGGCATGCTGTTGACAGTAGGTATTGGACCTGATGTTTGGGAGACTTTATCACGGCATGCTGTTGACAGTAGGTATTGGACCTGATGTTTGGGAGACTTTATCACGGCATGCTGTTGACAGTAGGTATTGGACCTGATGTTTGGGAGACTTTATCACGGCATGCTGTTGACAGTAGGTATTGGACCTGATGTTTGGGAGACTTTATGTCATAGCCTTGGTAATGTTAAGATAATAGTGGGAGGTTTTTAACTGAGTTGTTGGAACAGGTATTGGTGTCACGCCCTGACCATAGAGAGCCCTTGTTTCTCTATGGTGTTGTAATGATTTTGTTTTAGAGAAGTATCGGAGTCAGGCGCAGGACACAGGGATGAGTGCAAACAAAACGTGTTTACTGAAAACCATAATAAAACTTCTTCCACAGCAATAATACAGGGTTGGGAGAAACACCTCCAACAACCACAAAACATGAACAATCACAGACAAGACAAACAGGGAAGCCAGAGGGTTAAATAATGAACATAATCAGGGAATCATAAACAGGTGTGTACAATTAAGACAAAACCAAACGAACAGGGAAACATAGATCGGTGGTGACTAGTAAGCCGGTGACGCCGAACGCCGGAAGTCGTGACAGGTGTAGTAGGTTAGGGTGTGACGAGGGGGTGTTCTCATTTAAAATATCTATGTTGGTGTTTTGGTTTGGTTCCCAATTAGAGGCAGCTGGTAATCGTTGCCTCTAATTGGGGATCATATTTAAGTAGCTATTTTTCCCACCTGTGTTTGTGGGATATTGTTTTGCGTTTGTGCATGTGCACCACGTAGTCACCTTTCGTTATTCATTTATTGTTTTTGCTTAAAGTTTAACTTTGTAATAAATATGTGGAACTCAACATTCGCTGCGCCTTGGTCCCGTTCTTACGACAACCGTGACAATTGGTTTGAAATGTGAAAACGTTTAGTAATGATTATTGTTTTAAGTGTGATGAATCACGTATTAATTAATAATTCAAGTATTATTAAGTTTCCTTTTATCATTATTATTATTATTATTATTACTTAGGCCTATGCTACAAATATAATAATCAACACTATAAATTCCCCTATGCATGAGATGCGACTTGAGCCAGGTGGTTGACTGACACGAGAAATGGAATAGTAAAAAGGAGACTGAGGAGGGGTGCGCCCGCATAATATTTGATGTGGATTATTAAAGCGCGACCGAGCCGTCTCCTGGACAGGGTGGATTTAGCGCAAGCGGCAAGGCTTGGCATGTGTAAGATGTACAATTTTGCTACGGCTTTACCCTCTCAATCCGCTCTGCGCTGACTGGCAGAAGAGTTGAGTGAGAGAGAGCTTTAGACCGCGCGCCTCGAAGGGGCTTTGTCACGGCAATTGTATAAAGTGATATGGGAGAGGAAATGGACTGCGCTCTTCCCCGGGTAGTGGCGTCCCCGTGTAGAGGCAGCATCCGCGAGGAGATTACCACGCTTTATTTTGTCATGGTAAATTAACACGGCAGCGAGGCGCGCTCCCCAACAAACTGACCTCTTCATCTCTCCAAACTGCCACTCAGAGTTGAGAGGAAGTGCAGTTAAAAAAAAAACATGTTTTTCCTCGTGTGTTTGTAGCAGTAAATGAAGGGCCTTTTTTTCTTTCTTTCTCCACTTCTTCCCCTGAGTTTTATGGTTAGTAGCCTAATCAAACAGCTGAATTTTGTTAGTGTGCGAAGGGTTTCACAGACAGGTGGTAAAGGATAGTTGTGAATTACTGAACCTTTTGTCCGTTTAATGAGGTCCTGCCGCGCACTCATGAAAGACAAAAACAGCAACAACAATATTCCTCTGCTTAATTCAGGTCCAAATTCTCCAGGCGCCGCCTGCCTTCGATGAGATTTTTTTCATATGGATTTTGACAGATTTGAAGCAGCACACCAAGCAGGCTTAAACCAAACGCAGTGGTCACACTTAGTTTCTCCTGCCAGTGCTGTCATAATGAATTAACACATGCTTGCTTGTAGACAATTAAGGGCCTCTTACAAATATTGGCATGCATTGATTTAATAAACTGTTATTTAAAATATACAAAATAAAGCTGCACATTTCTGTTTAGGTAAATTTAACTGGTATATCTCTACCATTTTGTGCAATGATTTAAAAACAAAATAGATCATAGAAGTATTATTATTATTATTATTGCATTTTAATATAATTATTATTTTTTAAGTTATGATTATTATTGTGAAATTGTAACATATGCAATATTAGATGAAATAAGAACAATTTTGTAACTGCAGTGTGTGGATGGGATTGGGGATGGAGAAGTATTTTTAGGTTATGTGAGTATTTGTCCTCCAAGCTGAGATAACATGGGAGGTGGGGTAAGGAGTGGGGGGTAGGGTTAGGCTGTGAGTAGGCCAACCGGTGTGTGTGGATGCCACAGCAGGCTCAGAGGCAGAGAGCAGACGAGGTGTGTGTTTAGCCCCACGCTAAAGGGATTGTGTGTGTGTGTGTGTGTGCGTGAGTGCGTGCGTGCGTGCGTGCGTGCGTGCGGCAGCGCTGGCTTAAGACCAGCGAGTAGGTGTCAGTGTCACCTCCAGGAGCGAGCACTTACATCCCTGTAGCCTGTGTGTGTGTATGTGTGTGAGTGTGTGCTTCAGGTGCCTCCTGTGACTCCCATTGCCAGATTGGCCATGGCTTAATTGTCGACACCACGGCACCACACATTAAACACATACACCTTCCCAACTTGGAGACATGGCAGGGAATTGCACCCCCTCAATTGCTACTGTTAGTGTTGCTCTGCTCTGCTTCAAACCCACACAGGGTGGAGGGGTGTGTGTGCTCTGATGTACCCAGAGAGAGAAAGATAGAGGGACAGAGAGAGAGAGCGAGAGGGAGGGGGGGACAGAAACAGAGAAAGAAAAAGAAAGAAACAGAGACCCTCTAACGTAAATGGGTAGATTTCTCCTGGAGGGCAACGGAGAGAATAAAGGAGGGAAGAGGAAGACGGAGGAATAAAAAGAGAGAGGGAACATGAGCAGCTGTGCTGGCGGAAGGAAAAAATAGCATTTTGCATTTTTTTGGCAAGAGTTAAGTGTGTTTAAATCTGCCTCTCCTCACAGATGAGCTTAAGAACACAACAGTTGTTTAATTCTGTTTCCATGCAGAGGCACTAAAGGGATAAAGAACGGAGAGAGAGAAAGAGAGCGAGAGAAGGAGAGAGGCGCAGTTTCACTTTGTTACAGTCGTTCGGAAGAGAATTCACATCTACAAATAAAGGCAGCAGAACCACCCACACTGTCAGCCTACCACATCAAATACATATACTCACCCACACTGTCAGCCTACCACATCAAATACATATACTCACCCACACTGTCAGCCTACCACATCACATACATAGACTCACCCACACTGTCAGCCTACCACATCAAATACATAGACTCACACTCACTGTCAGCCTACCACATCAAATACATAGACTCACACTCACTGTCAGCCTACCACATCAAATACATAGACTCACACTCACTGTCAGCCTACCACATCAAATACATATACTCACCCACACTGTCAGCCTACCACATCACATACATAGACTCACCCACACTGTCAGCCTACCACATCAAATACATAGACTCACACTCACTGTCAGCCTACCACATCAAATACATATACTCACCCACACTGTCAGCCTACCACATCAAATACATATACTCACCCACACTGTCAGCCTACCACATCACATACATAGACTCACCCACACTGTCAGCCTACCACATCAAATACATATACTCACCCACACTGTCAGCCTACCACATCAAATACATATACTCACCCACACTGTCAGCCTACCACATCACATACATAGACTCACCCACACTGTCAGCCTACCACATCAAATACATAGACTCACACTCACTGTCAGCCTACCACATCAAATACATAGACTCACCCACACTGTCAGCCTACCACATCAAATACATATACTCACCCACACTGTCAGCCTACCACATCACATACATAGACTCACCCACACTGTCAGCCTACCACATCAAATACATAGACTCACACTCACTGTCAGCCTACCACATCAAATACATAGACTCACACTCACTGTCAGCCTACCACATCAAATACATATACTCACCCACACTGTCAGCCTACCACATCACATACATATACTCACCCACACTGTCAGCCTACCACATCAAATACATAGACTCACACTCACTGTCAGCCTACCACATCACATACATATACTCACCCACACTGTCAGCCTACCACATCACATACATATACTCACACTCACTGTCAGCCTACCACATCAAATACATAGACTCACCCACACTGTCAGCCTACCACATCAAATACATAGACTCACACTCACTGTCAGCCTACCACATCAAATACATAGACTCACCCACACTGTCAGCCTACCACATCAAATACATAGACTCACACTCACTGTCAGCCTACCACATCAAATACATAGACTCACACTCACTGTCAGCCTACCACATCAAATACATAGACTCACACTCACTGTCAGCCTGCCACATCAAATACATAGACTCACACTCACTGTCAGCCTACCACATCAAATACATAGACTCACACCCACTGGCACTCACTGTCAGCCTGCCACATCAAATACATAGACTCACCCACACTGTCAGCCTACCACATCAAATACATAGACTCACACTCACTGTCAGCCTACCACATCACATACATATACTCACCCACACTGTCAGCCTACCACATCAAATACATATACTCACACTCACTGTCAGCCTACCACATCACATACATATACTCACCCACACTGTCAGCCTACCACATCAAATACATATACTCACCCACACTGTCAGCCTACCACATCAAATACATATACTCACACTCACTGTCAGCCTACCACATCAAATACATAGACTCACCCACACTGTCAGCCTACCACATCAAATACATAGACTCACCCACACTGTCAGCCTACCACATCAAATACATAGACTCACCCACACTGTCAGCCTACCACATCAAATACATATACTCACACTCACTGTCAGCCTACCACATCAAATACATAGACTCACACTCACTGTCAGCCTACCACATCAAATACATATACTCACACTCACTGTCAGCCTACCACATCAAATACATAGACTCACACTCACTGTCAGCCTACCACATCAAATACATATACTCACACTCACTGTCAGCCTGCCACATCAAATACATATACTCACACTCACTGTCAGCCTACCACATCAAATACATATACTCACACTCACTGTCAGCCTACCACATCAAATACATAGACTCACACTCACTGTCAGCCTACCACATCAAATACATATACTCACACTCACTGTCAGCCTACCACATCAAATACATAGACTCACACTCACTGTCAGCCTACCACATCAAATACATAGACTCACACTCACTGTCAGCCTACCACATCAAATACATAGACTCACCCACACTGTCAGCCTACCACATCAAATACATATACTCACACTCACTGTCAGCCCACCACATCAAATACATAGACTCACACTCACTGTCAGCCTACCACATCAAATACATAGACTCACACTCACTGTCAGCCTACCACATCAAATACATAGACTCACCCACACTGTCAGCCTACCACATCAAATACATATACTCACATTCACTGTCAGCCTACCACATCAAATACATAGACTCACACTCACTGTCAGCCTACCACATCAAATACATAGACTCACACTCACTGTCAGCCTACCACATCAAATACATAGACTCACACTCACTGTCAGCCTACCACATCAAATACATATACTCACACTCACTGTCAGCCTACCACATCAAATACATAGACTCACACTCACTGTCAGCCTACCACATCAAATACATATACTCACATTCACTGTCAGCCTACCACATCAAATACATAGACTCACATCCACTGTCACTCACTGTCAGCCTACCACATCAAATACATAGACTCACACTCACTGTCAGCCTACCACATCAAATACATATACTCACATTCACTGTCAGCCTACCACATCAAATACATAGACTCACACTCACTGTCAGCCTACCACATCAAATACATATACTCACACTCACTGTCAGCCTGCCACATCAAATACATATACTCACACTCACTGTCAGCCTACCACATCAAATACATATACTCACACTCACTGTCAGCCTACCACATCAAATACATAGACTCACACTCACTGTCAGCCTACCACATCAAATACATAGATTCACACTCACTGTCAGCCTACCACATCAAATACATAGATTCACACTCACTGTCAGCCTACCACATCAAATACATAGACTCACACTCACTGTCAGCCTACCACATCACATACATAGACTCACACTCACTGTCAGCCTACCACATCAAATACATAGACTCACATCCACTGTCACTCACTGTCAGCCTACCACATCAAATACATAGACTCACACTCACTGTCAGCCTACCACATCAAATACATATACTCACACTCACTGTCAGCCTACCACATCAAATACATAGACTCACACTCACTGTCAGCCTACCACATCAAATACATAGACTCACACTCACTGTCAGCCTACCACATCAAATACATAGACTCACACTCACTGTCAGCCTACCACATCAAATACATATACTCACACTCACTGTCAGCCTACCACATCAAATACATAGACTCACACTCACTGTCAGCCTACCACATCAAATACATAGACTCACACTCACTGTCAGCCTACCACATCAAATACATAGACTCACACTCACTGTCAGCCTACCACATCAAATACATAGACTCACATCCACTGTCACTCACTGTCAGCCTACCACATCAAATACATAGACTCACACTCACTGTCAGCCTACCACATCAAATACATATACTCACACTCACTGTCAGCCTACCACATCAAATACATAGACTCACACTCACTGTCAGCCTACCACATCACATACATAGACTCACACTCACTGTCAGCCTACCACATCAAATACATAGACTCACACTCACTGTCAGCCTACCACATCAAATACATAGACTCACACTCACTGTCAGCCTACCACATCAAATACATAGACTCACACTCACTGTCAGTCTACCACATCAAATACATAGACTCACACTCACTGTCAGCCTACCACATCAAATACATAGACTCACACTCACTGGCACTCACTGTCAGCCTACCACATCAAATACATAGACTCACACTCACTGTCAGCCTACCACATCAAATACATAGACTCACCCACACTGTCAGCCTACCACATCAAATACATATACTCACACTCACTGTCAGCCTACCACATCAAATACATAGACTCACACTCACTGTCAGCCTACCACATCAAATACATATACTCACACTCACTGTCAGCCTACCACATCAAATACATAGACTCACACTCACTGTCAGCCTACCACATCAAATACATAGACTCACGCTCACTGTCAGCCTACCACATCAAATACATAGACTCACACCCACTGGCACTCACTGTCAGCCTACCACATCAAATACATAGACTCACACTCACTGTCAGCCTACCACATCACATACATAGACTCACACTCACTGTCAGCCTACCACATCAAATACATAGACTCACATCCACTGTCACTCACTGTCAGCCTACCACATCAAATACATAGACTCACACTCACTGTCAGCCTACCACATCAAATACATATACTCACACTCACTGTCAGCCTACCACATCAAATACATAGACTCACACTCACTGTCAGCCTACCACATCAAATACATATACTCACACTCACTGTCAGCCTACCACATCAAATACATAGACTCACACTCACTGTCAGCCTACCACATCAAATACATAGACTCACACTCACTGTCAGCCTACCACATCAAATACATAGACTCACACTCACTGTCAGCCTACCACATCAAATACATATACTCACACTCACTGTCAGCCTACCACATCAAATACATAGACTCACACTCACTGTCAGCCTACCACATCAAATACATAGACTCACACTCACTGTCAGCCTACCACATCAAATACATAGACTCACACTCACTGTCAGCCTACCACATCAAATACATAGACTCACATCCACTGTCACTCACTGTCAGCCTACCACATCAAATACATAGACTCACACTCACTGTCAGCCTACCACATCAAATACATATACTCACACTCACTGTCAGCCTACCACATCAAATACATAGACTCACACTCACTGTCAGCCTACCACATCAAATACATAGACTCACACTCACTGTCAGCCTACCACATCAAATACATAGACTCACACTCACTGTCAGCCTACCACATCAAATACATAGACTCACACTCACTGTCAGTCTACCACATCAAATACATAGACTCACACTCACTGTCAGCCTACCACATCAAATACATAGACTCACACTCACTGGCACTCACTGTCAGCCTACCACATCAAATACATAGACTCACACTCACTGTCAGCCTACCACATCAAATACATAGACTCACCCACACTGTCAGCCTACCACATCAAATACATATACTCACACTCACTGTCAGCCTACCACATCAAATACATAGACTCACACTCACTGTCAGCCTACCACATCAAATACATATACTCACACTCACTGTCAGCCTACCACATCAAATACATAGACTCACACTCACTGTCAGCCTACCACATCAAATACATAGACTCACGCTCACTGTCAGCCTACCACATCAAATACATAGACTCACACCCACTGGCACTCACTGTCAGCCTACCACATCAAATACATAGACTCACACTCACTGTCAGCCTGCCACATCAAATACATAGACTCACACACACTGTCAGGCTACCACATCACATACATAGACTCACACTCACTGTCAGCCTACCACATCAAATACATAGACTCACACTCACTGTCAGCCTACCACATCAAATACATAGACTCACACTCACTGTCAGCCTGCCACATCAAATACATAGACTCACACTCACTGTCAGCCTACCACATCAAATACATAGACTCACACTCACTGTCACTCACTGTCAGCCTGCCACATCAAATACATAGACTCACACTCACTGTCAGCCTACCACATCAAATACATAGACTCACACTCACTGTCAGCCTACCACATCAAATACATAGACTCACACACACTGTCAGCCTACCACATCAAATACATAGACTCACACTCACTGGCGCTCACATAAACACACTTAAACACCACCAAAGCATACACAGACATGCATACACACATAGACACACACAGACACACACAAATATGCATACACACACTCTTCTTTAAGACAGAGACTAACATTTACAGTATTCATAAATACATTTATATTATTAAAACATGATCTATCTAGCGCGCACGCACACACACACACACACACACACACACACACACACACACACACACACACACACACACACACACACACACACACACACACACACACACAGAAATACAATCAGGTCTCTGTAAGATATGTTGTCAGGCTGATTCCTGAGTTGGACTTGCTGTTTGTTGTAATCTTCTGCAGGCTACTTGAATAGCATGAGTAAATATGTTGTCGGTGTATGGCGGGTGGATTATAATATGGAGGGAGAATATAAGCCATTTAAGTTGCTGATATGTGGATGACAGTATCTGCTCTCTGCTTCGCACAGAAATAATGTCAAAATGTAGCCAGCCGACTTTGAAGATGAATCGCGTGTTAATTCTCTTTGATTAAGAATTGACCCTCATTGTGGCCGTCTCAACACGACATCTGTGCAGATGTGAAGAAGGGAGGAAAAGAAACCCGAGCATTCTCCTCCCCTCCATCTCGCTCTCTTTTCTGTTTGTTTTGTTTTCAAGACATATTTTCGAGACATGTAGAGTGCTGCTTTGCTAAGTGTGCAGTGGATTAAATGAATGGGATGGGACAGGTGTGACGGGACTGGTGGAGATGCCATGCTTCGCTAATGTGTGCAGATCCAGTCACAACCCGATGGAAAACCACTGCCATTCTCCTCTCTCTCTCTCTCATGTGACTTCCCTTATCCCGGGAGAGAAGGATGGAGAGAGAGTGTTATCACATCGTTGTACAACAGTACAAAAAAAGTTAAAACCAAGGCCCCCCTCGTCCCCTGCACACAGAACTCCTCAGACGGTTTACCAGCACACAGTAAGCATCCTCCAGTGTCAGCCGAGAGAGAGAGACAGAGAATAAGCACCATTGTAAATGCAACCCATATTTATGTTTATTTATTTTCCTTTTTGTACTTTAACTATTTACACATCGTTACAACACTATATATTCTGTAGCCATAATATGACATTTGAAATATCTCTAGTCCTTTACTGTTCATTTTTTTTAATGTTTATTTCACTTTTGTTTTATCTATTTCACTTGCTTTGGCAATGTAAACATATGTTTCCCATGCCAATAAAGCCCTTTGAATTGAGAGAGCGAGAGCGGGAGAGGTGGGGGTTAGGGGGGGGGGGAATATGAAGGGGAGAGTTAACAGTTCTGTAGACTTCAGTGATCAGCAGACTAGATGGCCACCTCATTAGAAACGTGGAGATCATGAGAGAAAAACACAGAACCGCCACTATTATACTTCACCGTGACCAAGGAACCTGGTGACATATCTCACCTATTCAATTTCACTTATTGCTTCGGGCTATCCACTGGCGCTCATTCACGTCCCTAAAACCCATTTGGGAGTGAATTATTGAACGTGTTGACTTCCTCTCTGGGAGTGGTGTGAGTGAGTGTACATGTATACCGTCTCTAGGAGGAGTCGGGGAAAGTGACAGCACTTTCCCAGGTGAGAATCTGTTCCCTTCTGGACTTTGCTCGTCTCTCTGCTGCAACGTGCCGGTTCGTTGACAGTGAAAGCCGTATTAATATTATAAGGTGAAACCAACTGACTTCAGACTGCTGAATGATCTGTTGTGGATGGTACAGTTCATAGTAGACAGTTACTGTACCGTAATTTCAGGACTATTAAGCGCACCTGAATATATTATTTTGAACATAAATAAGCCGCAGGTGCCTACCGGTACATTGAAACAAATTAACTTTACACAGGCTTTAACGAAACACGGCTTGTAACAAAAATAAATAGGCTTTAACGAAACACGGCTTGTAACAAAAATAAATAGGCTTTAACGAAACACGGCTTGTAACAAAAAATAAAAAGTTTGCAATAAACAGTAGCCTACCAAGAAAGTCATTGGTCACTATCTTCCTCCTCCTGTGCACTGAAACCACTGAAGTCATCTCCTTTCCAAAAAAATTTAAAGCGGGAAAATTCCATATATTAGCCGCATCATTGTTTAAGCCGCGAGGTTCAAAGCGTGGGAAAATAGTTGCGGCTTATAGTCCGGAAATTACGGTATGTGGCAGAGATATTAATCAGGAAACTACGGTACCTCCACCAGGAAACAAGGAACACCTCATCTGCTCACCGCATCATCAACAGGCATGAAGAGATATCATTTACAAAGTGATATCGATAGCAGGGTGTGTGTGTGTGTGTGTGTGTGTGTGTGTGTGTGTGTGTGCGTGTAAAACACTGGCGTACCTCCTGAAGGTGTGAGTTAGGCAGAGCGCTCCCAGTCCTCCGTCTTCTCCTTGGGATAAACTCACACACACACACACACACACACACACACACACACACACACACACAACCCTAAACTCTTCTCTCTGGAGAAAACCGGAGCAGGGAGATCTTTGGTAAAGTTTCATTACAAAACAAGTCAGGTGTTTTCAGGTCAATAGTCCATCTGTAAATCAGGGTTCAGCTTTGACTAATCTGTTCCTATTATCTCATACCACCTGTTTTACTGTGTTGTGTGTGTGTGTGTGTGTGTGTGTGTGTGTGTGTGTGTGTCCGTGCGTGCGTGCAGTGTGATGTAGTGTAAGTGTGTGTATGCTTGTTAAAGTTGGCAGCTGAAGTGTGTGCAGACACAAAGCTGACCATGACAAGGTCGTCACCACAGTTCATTTAGCTGAGACCCCGCAACATCTCTTGACAGGTTCTTTGACGTAAAACTTGCTGTAAGTTTCTGGTTGTTGTGTGTAAGTTTGCTGTACATTTTTGTGATGGCGATGCAACTTAAGTTTATTGTCACAAATAAGCTCTTTTGCAAAGAGAACTTGCAAGTGAGACATTTGGTCTAGTGGGAATGCTTACTGGATCTCTTTCAAAGTGAAACGGTTTAGGCTTTGAAAGACGTTACAGTAGCTCTCTCCCAACAGCCTGAGTGAAAT
>NC_042996.1:16706866-16721784 GCF_901001165.1 Salmo trutta | reverse complement strand
CTCTTCCGCTTACATCTCCATGTGCTTAGTTATGTACATGTGTGTATGCATGCTTGCCTGCCTGATTTCTTGTGTGTGTGTGTGTCTCCCTTCTTCCCTAGCCACACCACATCAGTACTCAGCCATTGTCACTGTGCTCTGTGTGGCCCCTATCGCACACCGTACCTCCGTCTCTCTTTATGACAGCGGCACTCTGATTGACAGCATCTTTTGTCCCGTCCTTATCTCTGGTTGCCTGAACATCTGTAGTGTAGTTAGCTAGCAGCGCTACTGAGACAGAGGGCTGGGAACCTAGCGGGGTCCCCAGAGACACACAGCTTCTAAGGCTGGGAGAGAGACGCGACACAATCCACACACACACGACACACACACACTGTTCCACGTTCCTCACAAGAAGCGGTATTGTGGAACTAGCTCTTAATGACTAGCTCTGGAGAGAGAACGGAGAGCTTCAACGACAATGATATAATTCATTATGCATTAAACAAGCACTCCAGTCTGTGACATTTTAAAGAGCTCCTAAACGTTTTATAACACTGGGAAATCTGGTTTTAATAAGGGCCCGCTCTCGAACGTTAACAGAAGGAGTTTTCTATTCCAGCAGGGAAGGGAAGGGAAAGGAGTGTGCTAGCTAACCAGGCCAGCACAGACAGCTTTTACCCATTAACATACAGCAGTAGCAGAGTGTAAATTCAGCCCAGATACACCACACACACTGGGGCCAGAGCACGATAGACACACAGGCACGCTTATGCACTGCAGCCAGATATACTGTAAAGAGCCAGATTGGAGAAGATGTGTTTTGGTGGATTAAAAATGGGTAGGCCTTCTGCAAAGAGGCTGTGGAACATATTGTACACATTGTATTTAAATACAATCGCGTGCATGCTTGCTGTGTGCTTGCTGTGTGCTTGCTGTGTGCTTGCTTGCGTGCTTGCGTGCTTGCTTGCGTGCTTGCTTGCTGTGTGCTTGCTGTGTGCTTGCTGTGTGCTTGCTGTGTGCTTGCTGTGTGCTTGCTGTGTGCTTGCTGTGTGCCTGCTCGCAGGCTTATGTGTGTTACTAAAGTGAACAGGAAGAGTGAGGTACTCATTTTGAACTCTAGTGATGAGATGAGCACAGTGAACGAGGACAACACTTAACCTGCTTTCAACTCTCTTTCCCTCCCTCTCTCTCTCTCTCCCTCTCTCCCTCTCTCTCTCTCTCTCTCCCCCACCCTTCCTCTCTCTCCAGGTTCTCGTTGGAAGTCCATGACTAACCTGGAGAAGCAGCCGTACTACGAGGAGCAGGCCAGGCTGAGCAAGCAGCACCTGGAGAAGTACCCGGACTACAAGTACAAACCCCGGCCCAAACGAACCTGTCTGGTGGACGGGAAGAAGCTGAGGATTGGAGAGTACAAGGCCATTATGAGGAACCGCCGGCAGGAGATGAGACAGTACTTCACTGTGGGGTGAGTGAGTAACCAACCAAAACCACACACACACACACTTCTGACTGTGGGATAAAGTATTTCCTCACCGTTGTGTAACTTGTCTTTGTGGTCTGAGTTTACTATAAAACACGTTGTGTTGACTGTAAAAATAGCTGTATAAATGCATCTTATTTCATTTTATTCATCCTGATTCCTACATTATATTGTGTTACTATACTGTATTAACTGTTATGTTGTGGTTTTCTCCAGACAACAGGCCCAGCTGCCCTTGTCCTCGGCGGGCGTGGTGTACCCAGGTACCCTCTCCTTGGCAGGCTTGCCCTCCCCCCAGATGCCCTCGGAGCACTCCTCACTGTCCAGCAGCCCCGAGCACGCCGCCCCACCCCTCCAGACCCCCTACCACCCCAGCCTCAAGGGAGACGAGACCCGAGTCAAACAGGAGGAGCTGCGATTGGACGACAGCAATGGTGATGCGTACGACGACTTTGATTATGAGGACGAGGAGGGAGATTATGGAAGCGATAACGACAACCACCAATAATCTGGACGCAGAGCCAATCAGAATCAGTTACCCAGCTTCTTGCTGGGAACAACCCTGTCCGTCCACCAATCCTGAGAGACTATCCGTCCCTTATATCCAATCACATCCAATGTCACAAACCTCGCCCTCCTTTACCCCTTAACCAACAAGGACTCTGGGACCTCAGAGCCAAGCCCCTCCCATTGGAATCCCGATACCAGCAACTGACCAATCAAATCAAGCACAGGACCTGTCACTCACACTGACTGTTACACAGACTGGAGTCTAGGAGGAGACGAGCTGATTGCTGTGACTTCTGCTGAGTACTACACAGTACTACAGCGTACTAACAAAGTACTGCAAGGTATACTAGAGTATTACTGCTGTGTACGCCATAGAGGCAAGATGAGATATACATTATGTCATGAGTAAGCTACTATATGAGGAGAAAACACCGAAAAAACAACCTTTTAGACCAGTTTGACTTCAAAGAGACATTTTTTAAAACAGCAGGCCTGTCAGTTGATTAAAGAGACACTTTAAAATGGCCGACCTGTTTGTTTATAAAAGAGACACTTTTAAAACAGCTTTTTTTTTCTTGGTTCTATGATGTTCTCACTCAGGTACACGGTGCCAACAAGTGGCTTGTGAATGTGATTTGTTGTTTTTGTGCTACAGTTTTAATAATAGATACAAAATAGAAATGTTTCCCTTTTCATTGTAAAGCACCTGACAGAAGTCAAAGCAAAACTTTTATTTAGAATTCTTCTTTCTTCAACTCAGCTGTGTACTGTCAGCAGATATCCTCCCTCTGTGTGTGTGTGTGTGACTCCCCTTATGAGAGTAAAAATGGGACAGTCCAGTCAGGGCCACCGCCATGTGTTGGACAGTGAGGACCGGCTCACTTCAGGGGACTTTGGGGGGGGACCTCAGTCTCTCATCATGGGCCAGCTTTGACAGTACTGTGTGATGAGACAATCTCCCACCAACCTTCTTCTCTCCTTTTACACTCTCGTTCTTTTAACTTTTCTTTGGCTTTCCTTTATTCTGATCATGAGGACTTTGGGTCTTTGGAAGGTACAAAGAAAGGTTTCTTTTAGATATGAAACACCCCCTTGTATGTGTGTGAGAGTGTGTGTCAGCAAGCTCGCTGTGCGTGTGTGTGTGTTTAGTCTGTGTGAGCTGGTTTAGTCATCACTAGGCACTAGATCCCAGAACTCTGTCCCTTTCCAAGACAAACAGAAACACTGGAGTTTCCCCTGTGAGCCCCAGAACTTCAATATCCTGGTGTACAGAGACAGAGAAAGCCCTATGGCTCTCTTGTACACTCACACACACACACACATCCCCAAGCCCCAGTTCCCCAATCGAAACCCCATAACGACTCTACTCCGCTGCCAACTGATCCAGCCAGCACCACAAGCCAACAGCTCTTACCCACAACCCAAATCCTCTCATAATACTCCCAACTGATATCACACAAAGTTGGTGTGTATTTTGTTCTAGAAGTTTGGTGGGTTCCTGTGGGCGCCTACGGGTAATTTAGTTTGACTAAAGCACAGGAGTCTCTGTTGTCTGTCCCCGTTCTGTCCCTTTCTCTGAGAGTCCCCCTCTATGTCCCTCTGTGTCTTACTCTGTCCCCGTCTGTATTCCCCAAAACACGTCATCCTGCTGTTCTTATTGGGAGGAGCTGATCGTTCTATCAGCTCGTCAGTGTTTCCTTTGTATTTGAATACTGTATTTTATTATTTTTATTCAAACTGCCTCTAGTGTAATAATATTATTAACAATAATTATAATGATGGTCAGCGTTTCTTTAAGTTTTAGTAAGTTATGTACAGTATAATTTATTTTGGCCTCTATTGGGTTTATCATGACCAATATGAAATTCTTCGGTCAATGAAGCATTATTATATTTAGCTGGTTTAGAGTATTTACATCTAATGTTGTCCTTTTACTTTGTACTTTATTTGTAATTTAGCATTTTTTTGGTTCCTGTTTTTATTTGTTCTGTTTGTTTAGTATTAATCCTATACGGACGCTGTGTGAGGAGGTAGAGCGACGCGGACGGCAGCCAACGAACGCCTGTCGCTCTTCGTGAAGGAGACTGGACTTTCTATTCACTAACTCTCTCCCCATCTGCGTCCCTCAGCTTGACAACTTAACCCTTTTATGTCCAAACCCATTTCTAAAAGCACTCAGACTCTGTGTGGTCAGAGAAAAGAAGGTGATTTCTTATTTTGTAAGGGTTCATGTATAATGTGAAGTTTCTTCGACTTTCTTTCTTTTTATGAAGATAAAAGAAAACGGTTCTATTATTCTATTCTGTTTTCTCTGAACAAAGGAGCGAGACTCCCGTTTACTAGGGTTGCTATTTTCACTGAGATGCCGTGGAACATTGTTGAGGCTGGCGGACACAGACACACACAGACACAGCAGACACACACAGATTATTAGCAGACACAGTTGTGCAAATGTAATTTAAAAAAAAAAATCTAATTAGGACATGATCAGAACACACACATTTGTGACCCATAGGAAAATCAGTGTTTACTTTGCCTATCCAACGATGTTCTACAGCATAACCTGACATTCAGTAAGATGACCTGTCATATCTATGTGACTCCAGGACTCTGGGGACTTTACTTTGTTTTAGCTCCACACTACGGCCTAGCCATTAGCCATGTCCACTCACTCTACAGGTGTGCTGCCAGATAGTGACCCAGCCAAGTCATGCTTGCTGTAGATGTTTACTCTTACACAATCAATCACAACCATGCCTATTGCCAGATAGTGAGCCTCACAGTCAATCAGACGTGGCCATATAGACAACCTCACAATCAGGCCATGGTGAGACCTAATGCTGGAGAAAGGGTGTCCTGTATTCTGTCTGGAAGCTGTAGGTTAGATAAGTAGGCTAGACAGTTAGGGGAAAGGGAGGGGGTTACAAGTTACAATCATCCCAGCTTGCTAGGTCTGACCCATGCTGAGGTATTATACCGTACTAAGGGCCGGGAGTTTTGTGGCCTGACCATGTGACCTGACCAGGACAAACATTGGGCTCTAGTTATACTAATGAATAGAGTCCAACGTTTTTCATGAGCAGGTTGATAGGATGATAGGCCCTAGTGATGTTGGCTGATACAGCGACGATGATGACCATGATCGCGATGAAGATGATGATGATAATAATAACGAAGACAATCAAATGTCACGAGTGGAGCTCAAAACAAAGTCAGAGTTAGTAAAAAAGAAACACGTATCTTACGGTCTCAACTTGACAAATGGAGAACGATAATTATGTACATATAACATAGAGTTATAGATTTATATTTTGTTCATAACACAGTGTAATATAAGTTGTATATTTCTTTTTCTCTTTTATTGATGTTATTCATGCTACAATAAAAGCAGGAGTTGATGTACTCTTACAAAAAAAAAGAAGAAAAATGACAAATAAACAAAGGAAACAAAAAAAGAGAAGCCGTGGGCTTGCCATGCACCGTCTGTTCTGAGTTCACTTTTTTCAGTATTATTGCCAGTCAAGGCTTTAATAAAAACAGCAATGTGTTCTGTACTGCTCTAATGGTCCTTGTGAGTTCTTTACAATGCACCTACACACATTGGTATATACATAGTATGAACGGAGGCTACGGTAGATACCCGCACACTTCTGAATGCTCATTTTAACGTTTTAAACGGGGGCTTTTGACATTCTTTCATCGGTTTACTTTTTGGACACTGCACTTACTACTGGATGTGTGTGCTGTACTTCTAACTACACATCTGCGCTATATCCAGAATACTGTACCTATTTACAGCTGCACTATATCCAGAATACTGTACCTATTTACAGCTGCACTATATCCAGAATACTGTACCTATTTACAGCTGCACTATATCCGGAATACTGTACCTATTTACAGCTGCACTATATCCAGAATACTGTACCTATTTACCGTGCACTATATCCAGAATACTGTACCTATTTACAGCTGCACTATATCCAGAATACTGTACCTATTTACAGCTGCACTATATCCAGAATACTGTACCTATTTACAGCTGCACTATATCCGGAATAATGTACCTATATACAGCTGCACTATATCCAGAATACTGTACCTATTTACAGCTGCACTATATCCAGAATGCTGTACCTATTTACAGCTGCACTATATACAGAATACTGTACCTATTTACAGCTGCACTATATCCAGAATACTGTACCTATTTACCGTGCACTATATCCAGAATACTGTACCTATTTACAGCTGCACTATATCCAGAATACTGTACCTATTTACAGCTGCACTATATCCGGAATACTGTACCTATTTACAGCTGCACTATATCCAGAATACTGTACCTATTTACCGTGCACTATATCCAGAATACTGTACCTATTTACAGCTGCACTATATCCAGAATACTGTACCTATTTACAGCTGCACTATATCCAGAATACTGTACCTATTTACAGCTGCACTATATCCGGAATAATGTACCTATATACAGCTGCACTATATCCAGAATACTGTACCTATTTACAGCTGCACTATATCCAGAATGCTGTACCTATTTACAGCTGCACTATATACAGAATACTGTACCTATTTACAGCTGCACTATATCCAGAATACTGTACCTATTTACCGTGCACTATATCCAGAATACTGTACCTATTTACAGCTGCACTATATCCAGAATACTGTACCTATTTACAGCTGCACTATATCCAGAATACTGTACCTATTTACAGCTGCACTATATCCAGAATACTGTACCTATTTACAGCTGCACTATATCCGGAATAATGTACCTATATACAGCTGCACTATATCCAGAATACTGTACCTATTTACCGCTGCACTATATCCAGAATACTGTACCTATTTACCGCTGCACTATATCCAGAATACTGTACCTATTTACAGCTGTACTATATCCAGAATACTGTACCTATTTACAGCTGCACTATATCCAGAATACTGTACCTATTTGCAGCTGCACTATATCCAGAATACTGTACCTATTTACAGCTGCACTATATCCAGAATACTGTACCTATTTACAGCTGCACTATATCCAGAATACTGTACCTATTTACAGCTGCACTATATCCAGAATACTGTACCTATTTCCAGCTGCACTATATCCAGAATACTGTACCTATTTGCAGCTGCACTATATCCAGAATACTGTACCTATTTACAGCTGCACTATATCCAGAATACTGTACCTATTTACAGCTGCACTATATCCAGAATACTGTACCTATTTGCAGCTGCACTATATCCAGAATACTGTACCTATTTACAGCTGCACTATATCCAGAATACTGTACCTATTTATAGCTGCACTATATCCAGAATACTGTACCTATTTATAGCTGCACTATATCCAGAATACTGTACCTATTTGCATCTGAATGCAAATGATAAATGATTAAGAAGCCTCAGCCCTTTGTCTCTTCTCTGAAACATAGTAAAGGTAAAAGCAGTATGGTGGCAGTGGTGTAAAGTACTTAAGTAAAAATACGTTCAACTGAAGTTGTTTTTTGGGGTATCTGTACTTTACTTTACTATTTATATGTTTGACTACTTTTACTTTTACTTCACTACATTCCTTAAGAAAATATTGTACTTTTTTCTCCATACATTTTCCTTGACACCCAAAAGTACTCGTTACATTTTGAATGCTTAGCAGGACAGGAACATAGTCAAATTCACGCACTTATCAACAGAACATCCCTGGTCATCTCTACTGCCTCTGATCTGGTGGACTCACTCAACACACATGCTTCATTTGTAAATGGTGTCTGAATTTTGGAGTGTACCCCTGGCTGTCCTTAAATAAAAATACAAAATAAAATGGTGCAGTCTGGCTTAATATAAGAAAAATGGTGCTGTCTGTCTGGCTTAATATAAGACGTGAAATGGTTTATACTTTTACTTTTAAAACTGAAGTATATTTTAGCAATTACATTTACTTTTGATACTTAAGTATATATTAAACCAAATACTTTTAGATTTTTACTCAAGTAGACATTTACTGGGTTACTTTTACTTGAGTAATTTTCTATTAAGGTATCTTTACTTTTACTCAAGTATGACAATTGGGTACTTTTTCTACCAATGTGTGGTGGAAGCCTACCAGTATGAAGGAAGCCGACCAGTATGGTGGAAGCCTACCAGTATGGTGGAAGCCGACCAGTATGGTGGAAGCCGACCAGTATGAAGGAAGCCTACCAGTATGGTGGAAGCCGACCAGTATGGTGGAAGCCGACCAGTATGGTGGAAGCCTACTAGTATGGTGGAAGCAGACCAGTATGGTGGAAGCCTACTAGTATGGTGGAAGCAGACCAGTATGGTGGAAGCCGACCAGTATGGTGGAAGCCTACCAGTATGAAGGAAGCCTACCAGTATGGTGGAAGCCTACCAGTATGAAGGAAGCCGACCAGTATGGTGGAAGCAGACCAGTATGAAGGAAGCCGACCAGTATGGTGGAAGCCTACCAGTATGGTGGAAGCTGACCAGTATGGTGGAAGCCGACCAGTATGGTGGAAGCCGACCAGTATGGTGGAAGGTGACCAGTATGGTAGAAGCCGACCAGTATGGTGGAAGCCGACCAGTATGGTGGAAGCCGACCAGTATGGTGGAAGGTGACCAGTATGGTGGAAGCTGACCAGTATGGTGGAAGCTGACCAGTATGGTGGAAGCCGACCAGTATGGTGGAAGCCGACCAGTATGGTGGAAGGTGACCAGTATGGTGGAAGCTGACCAGTATGGTGGAAGCTGACCAGTATGGTGGAAGCCGACCAGTATGGTGGAAGGTGACCAGTATGGTGGAAGCTGACCAGTATGGTGGAAGCTGACCAGTATGGTGGAAGCCGACCAGTATGGTGGAAGCCGACCAGTATGAAGGAAGCCTACCAGGTTTTTACATTGGTCTTTCACGTCAGTGAAGCCCTTTTAGACGATTGAGATAAACTCAAGATACTACACTTTTTCCCCATGATCCATTGCCCAATCAAAGCCCAGAAAGAAACCCTATCGCCATGGAACCCATGTCGTGTGTTTCCCAGCGATTCAATCAGTTTCATAATGACATGTTAATTCTGCGCCAGGCATCTTATTCCCCACCTATCAGAGGGCCAGCTGTGAGGTGTAGAATCTAATTACAGCCAGTTAAACACCTGATAACCTAATTATCAACAACAAGAGAGATGAGAGAGAGGGATTGAGAGAGGGGTAGAGAGAGAGAGGGTGGGTGAGAGAATGAGAGAGGGAGAGAGAGAGGGTTAAGACATCTTGGGACATCTTAACTCAATTTAAACAGAACAATGATTGGCTGAATTCAATCCGTATTGCTGAAGTATCCCGGTAGATCTGCGTTGAAATTTAAACGCTGCATATGTCGACTCAATCAGAAATTGTCTTTACATTTTGACGTAGATATTCCACGATACAGATTGAATCCTGCCCTTTGTCTGATCGATGTGGAAGGACCAGATCTATTTGTCATTTAAAAAGCTTTTTATATTATTTGTGTGGTTAAGATTCATGTGGGGTTTAAGGTACTTTGAAGCATTCTCTTCAAAGGGTTAAACAAGGACTGTCACTCTCCATGAAATGCTTAAAAGCTGTCCCACGTACATGTCGCTCTGTACACTTCACCGAACAGTCAGACATAAAAACAGTTCAATGCACTCCACAGAGTTGATTTTATATGGCTTTGTTAATTACTGAAGCTTTACAAAACCCTTCAATGCAGGAGGACGCTGTGCAAATTGAGAATTTTTAAGTAAAGAAGTGGTTGTTCTTTGGGGGCAATCTGAATTTTAGATTTCTAGCCTGGAGGAGAGCCTGAGAAAGGGTTTATATGTGAATAGTTGAGGAGAGGAGAGGGTTTTTTCTTTATTGTCAGCAACACAGTAAAGTATACCTTTAAGCTGTTCTGTAGGAAATAAAGGGAGTTTTAGTTTAATTTGAAAGTTATCCACTGGCTATTTTAACCGAATTATCTGTATAGACAAATGATAATAATTCTTCCAGAAGGCACATAATATTTACATACAGTAAGCACTTCTTTGTTTTACTGAATATTGTCGGTTCTTTAAAATTACACAATATCAGTTATTCTCTCTGATCTTAGTTCTTTTATAACTAGAGTTTCTCCTCCGAAATTACGATGAAAAGGCTATATTCAGAGAACTGTGTGTGTGTGTGTGTGTGTGTGTGTGTCTTGGTGCTTGAGTGGTAGCATGTGAGTGTGTGTGTGTGTGTGAGCCTGATTGTGTGTGTGTGATTGTGTACGCAACGACAACTGTTCGTTTAGAGAGGGTCGCCGCTGCGACAGCTCGGTGAAATGTGCAGATTTGAACCGTCCGTGGGTGTTTCTGAAATTGAGTGAAAACGATGTCAGATGAATGATTTAAAGTAGGTAATAGGATGTGATGTGGTGCTGAGCCGGCAGCTAAGCTGAGTTTAAGACGCGCTGCGTTAATGTATTCATGAGGAGGAGGGATTAGTGAAGAGAGAGCACTAGCTGAGTGCAGCACAGTTGCCCAGGCCAAACATACAGGCCCACAGACACAGCGAAATACACTGACACAGACAGGCCCAAAGACACAGAGGTACTGTGCTTGTGCACGTTTTGGTTTTTGCTCTAGCACTACACAGGTGATTCAAATAACCAAGTTATCATCAAGCTTTGATGATTTGATGCAGCTCGGGCAAAAACAAAACTGGCAGGCCCACAGACAACTACTGAATACAGGCCAAACTGAGAGAATATTTGGCTACATTTCTATGTGGAAAAAGACAGTCGAAAAGACAGAGTACATGGGCCTACTGGACCTCTGTACATGCTCATTTCATACCAGACGCCTGTACTGCAGGTCAAGAAATTGGGAATTTCTGACTGTCACATGTTAATTCTGCATTGAAAATGCACAGCATCACAAACACAAATCAGACGAATCACAAAGCTGTGTTGTCAACAGGCCAGGTCTGTCTGAGATGTGATGTCCTAGCATGACAGCAGGTCTGAGTGGCGTGTGTGTGCTGAGGGACAGGCATGGTACCCAGTACAGCAGTAAGGCCCGCGGGCTGATCTCCAATCAGTACTGCTGACACGTCTTTCCTCTTACCCACCTCTCACACGTTCACTACTCACATTAAACATTCAACGACTTCATCATCAACAGCTGGCCTACTTTAGTTTTCCCCACTCACTGTCTCTCTCCCTTTCGTTTCATTTACACGGACCCCCCCCTCACTCCCTCGCTCTCTGTCTGTCTCAATTTGTCCCAACTCAGCTCCTTATCCCTTCTGCCCCCGTCTACCTCTGAGAAGATCTTATGTGTCTGATCCACTACCTATAACAGGCAATTCATTCTGAAACCCCTGCTGAACACCATTGCATTATTTTGTAGAGCAGTACAACTCTACAAGAAAGTTTCAGTAAACACCAGCAGCTCTGATTTTGTGTACCGCCGAAAAATCCGTTTTTAGAAAGAGACATTAAATGTCCGTAGGCGATTCTCGCTATTTCATATCATAAAATCGCTTCCCCCCCAAAAAACGCTTATTTTCTCTTCATCAACACCAGAATGCACACATGCTAATATTATGTTAATGCTATGTTAATTGGGAGAGTAGCTGTTAAGCAGCCCTGCTGTTAAGATGACTTGTGAGAAGATAGGTGGGGTTAGTCACAAGCTGTAAACCAGACTCCAACACAAATAAACAGAACCCCTCTGAGAGGACACGACTTCACCCGTTGGACTGGGACAGAGGGGGAGGGCGGTAGTGGTCTGAAGGGGTGAGGAGGTGAAGGGGTGAGGGGATGTGAGGTAAGGTTTCAGATCAAAGTACATTGCCTATTGTGAGGGGGCGAGGGGTGAAGGGGATGGTGAGTGGGTGAAGGGGGTGAGGGAAATTGGGATGGGTAGCAATGATCTGGGAGACAGTGAATACAGTGTGTGAGCTTGCCGAGTTTGTCTGGCTCTCTAGGTGACCATGTCTGCAGTGTAATGTGTGAGAGGCCTGGCAGGGCTGTGTGTATTTGGAGCCTCTTGAATATTCTCTTCTTGCCAGACTGGCCGCAGGATGCCCAGCAAAACATCCCCTCTAGAGCCGCAATGACTGCCAGTTGCTCCAGCAGCCCACCGCTTACCCCTTCAGGACAGGAAACTGATGCCCTGCTGGGGAGACACAGAGCCACACAGAAAGACGGTTGTTTGTATCTCTCAGGGGGAATGCTCCAGTCTAGTGTTCATCTTTCATTTGTTCCCCAGGTCACCCTCCACCCTCGTTTTTTTAGCTTGAAGACGTGAGCCATTTTTGTGTTGTTGGTGTGCTTGTGCCGCACGCCACAAAGAGTGTGACCATTGGCCGTTCGTCTGACTCCTGGCGGTTGACTTTGAATTGCTGTTTAGATTAACTTGATTTGATTCGTCCTTATCTAGTTATAAAGGACCTCAGATGTTGAAGGAAAGGCAAAGTGCTCTCAGATATTTGTCATCTTCTCCTTTTAGTGTCCTTCCTTTGCCTCCATTCTCACAATCCAGACCTACTGTGTCAGAAATACAGTTGAAGTCGGAAGTTTACATACACCTTAGCCAAATACATTTAAACTCAGTTTATCCGAGTAAAAATTCCCTGTCTTAGGTCAGTTAGGATCACCACTTTATTTTAAGAATGTGAAATGTCAGAATAATAGTAGAGAGAATGATTTATTTCAGCTTTTATTTCTTTCATCACATTCCCAGTGGGTCAGAAGTTTACATACACTCAATTAGTATTTGGCAGCATTGCCTTTAAATTGTTTAACTTGGGTCAAACGTTTCTGGGTAGCCTTCCACAAGCTTCCCACAATAAGTTGGGTGAATTTTGGCCCATATATCCTGACAGAGCTGGTGTAACTGAGTCAGGTTTGTAGACCTCCTTGCTCGCGCACGCTTTTTCAGTTCTGCCCACAAATTTTCTATAGGATTGAGGTCAGGGCTTTGTGATGGCCACTCCAATACCTTGACTTTGTTGTCATTAAGCCATTTTGCAACAACTTTTGAAGTATGCATGGGGGTCATTGTCCATTTGGAAGACCCATTTGCAACCAAGCTTTAACTTCCTGACTGATGTCTTGAGATGTTGCTTCAATATATCCACCTAACTTTCCTCCCTCATGATGCCATCTATTTTGTGAAATGCACCGGTCCCTCCTGCAACAAAGCACCCCCACAACATGATGCTGCCACCCCCGTGCTTCACGGTTGGGATGGTGTTCTTCGGCTTGCAAGCCTCCCCCTTTTTCCTCCAAACATAACGATGGTCATTATGGCCAAACAGTTCTATTTTTGTTTCATCAGACCAGGAGACATTTCTCCAAAAAGTACGATCTTTGTCCCCATGTGCAGTTGCAGTTGTCTGGCTTTTTTATGGTGGTTTTGGAGCAGTGGCTTCTTCCTTGCTGAGCGGCCTTTCAGGTTATGTTGATATAGTACTCGTTTTACTGTGGATATAGATACTTTTGTACCCGTTTCCTCCAGCATCTTCACAAGGTCCTTTGCTGTTGTTCTGGGATTGATTTGAACTTTTCGCACCAAAGTACGTTCATCTCTAGGAGACAGAACGCATCTCATTCCTGAGCAGTATGATGGCTGCGTGGTCCCATGGTGTTTATACTTGCATACTATTATTTGTACAGATGAACGTGGTACCTTCAGGCGTTTGGAAATTGCTCCCAAGGATGAACCAGACTTGTGGAGGTCTACAATTTTTTTCTGAGGTCTTGGCTGATTTATTTTGATTTTCCCATGATGTCAAGCAAAGAGGCCCTGAGTTTGAAGGTAGGCCTTGAAATACATCCACAGGCACACCTGTAATTGACTCAAATGATGTCAGTTAGCCTATCAGAAGTTTCTAAAGCCATGACATAATTTTCTGGAATTTTCCAAGCTGTTTAAAGGCACAGTCAATTTAGTGCATGTAAACTTCTGACCCACTGGAATTATGATACAGTGAATTATAAGTGAAATAATCTGTCTGTAATCAATTGTTGGAAAAATGACTTGTGTCATGCACCAACTAGATGTCCTGACCGACTTGCCAAAATTATAGTTTGTTAACAAGAAATTTGTGGAGTGGTTGAAAAACGAGTTTTATTGACTCCAACCTAAGTGTATGTAAACTTCCTACTTCAACTCTACATAAATCCACTTCTGCAATATGTTTGTTAACTTAATCTCTCACATGCATTCTCATTTTTTCCCCTATTGTTGGTAAATTCCCTATTGTTGGTAAATTCCTTTAATTATAGGATTTTCACCGCTGATTGTTCCAGTAAGAATCCAGACCATTCTAGTCTAGCTTGCTCTGTCTTTATCTACATGTGTGACCTCTCTCCATAGCACTCAGTGACTGAAAGGGGATTGTTGGTTAAAACGTATGTTAGTGACCGCTGGTTATAGATAGAGAGGTTAGGGATTTCCTGGTCTGTCTAATAAAAAATCTAGGTGTGTTAGGGGCTAATGGTCTGTGTTAATATGAATTCATAGACCACACATTAGTACATCTCTTCCGTGGATCTAGTGGGGGGATGAGAGGCCAGGGTCTGGGTGTAATAGCTAGAGTATGTGGGTTATTCTGGATTTAAACTGATGTTCCCAGGATTATGCTGAGCGGTCCTGTATTTGATATAACGATTTATGACTTTAACTCCTGTGAAGATAATGGGGTATAGTAGGATAGGATTGTGTAATTGTTAAACGACATGTGTTCGGTGTTTCAGCGACCGGGAAGGTCTGGTTACACAGATGTTTGTGTGTGCCCCAGAGTGTGTTTGGGTAGACTTGTGGTTTGATGGTTGGACCGCAGACTGGCCCAGTGGTCTTCCTGTGGTTAGAGCCTTTACGAGGGCAGAGGGAAGCTGGAGAAGACTGACCACAACACACAGATAGGCCTA